>NC_051444.1:3904737-3913867 GCF_001649575.2 Kryptolebias marmoratus
CCCCCCCCCCCCCGCTGCCGGAAAGACACGGAGCGCTCAGTGGCGAGAGTCCAGCAGGGGGCAGGAGTGCGAGCGGATGTCGTTGTGCTTGTGGACGGCCTTGTCCAGATCCAGAGGCTTTCCGTTCACGCTGACCTCCATGCAGCCGCTGTAGGGCGCCGACACGAGCGTGGACACCAGGGACACGTCTGACGGGGGGAAAAAATGACAACGTGTGAGTCGGCTGGGTTCCGACGGGTCTGAGTCACCGGGCTGAACGCGTAAACACCGTTAACTGCCCTTCTAATGACAAATTCACAACTGAAGGCAGGAAAATGGAAACGCAGCACACTGACTGAATCAGGAGGATAAACTTTATGCTAACGGCTCAACGGGACGATCAGGCAGATGATACTGAAAGCTGGGATTGTTCCCGTTCTAAAGTTTGAAAAATTTACTTCTTTTTGTCGTTACTGAGAATAAATCAGTAAAATTAACCTCTTATAAACACAGATCTGTTAGCGCTCGGAGTACCAGTTAGGGATGACTCTCAGCTACTGCCGTGGTAAAGTTTAGCTCAATATCTGTAAATCTGACAGTTTTAAATGTTTCTGTGTGTTTGGCTTGAGTTGCAGACGTACGTTCAGTTAAATCTGTCCAGAGGCTCATGAGATATTAATCAGACCCTCCAGGATTTCGCGATGTTGCGATCGCAACTATTAACGCAAAATCAAGCAAACCCCGCAACTTTTTGCAACTTTGCCCAAAACACCGCAACTTTCCCGCAACTTTAACCCAATATTTATTGTTTCTAAAGTGATTCGCCACCGTTTCTGCGGTCTAGTCTCTTCTTTGTGGGTTTGTGTAGCGTGGAATACAAAATACGCCCAAATAACTCAGGAAGAAGACACGTGACGTCACTTCCTGTTAACATCAGAATGCCGGGAGCGTGCAGGAGCAGCGACCGAAGCCAAAATGTGCGCTAATGCTTCACATTTGCCCACAAAGATTTCAGCAAACCAGTTTCCTCCCCAGCTGCAGCTGTTTTGCACGTCCTGCAGTGTAATCATGGAACATAAACGCATCGACAAACACTTTGTGTCTGCAAAACATGTGAGGAGAGCTGCAGACCAGGGACAATACAGAAATGCTCATGAATGTCAGTTTAGAAGCTATCAAAGTTCTCAAATAAAGCACCTTTTGAGAATGTCAATGTTTGTTGGGAATTATCTTACAAAACTAGGAGGGATTTTTGGTTTATATGTTATGTTTTTTTATTGATTTTAGTAAAAAAAAAATCGCGACTTAGGAAAATGCCCCGCAAAATCAGGCATTTTAGCCGCAACAATCACAAAAAATGCCAACGAAATCCTGGAGGGACTGATAAGTTTATATTTCTATCCTTATTGGGACATTGTGTTGAATTCCATTCATTCCTGCAGCCTGACCCTGAATCTGACCATTACTAGTCCATTCCCCACACCCAAAAACGAGGTTCCACCACATTAAGACCCGGCTTTGGTCCCCCTATAAGGACTATGAGTCCAGATAAGGCAGGGGAAGGTCCTGACTGTGTCCAAATGTTGGACAGGAAGGCGTTTGTCCTCACCTGGAAGGCCTCCTACATACATGGTGGAATGTGGGAAGAGCTCGGTGGGAGCCTCCGTGTCTTCGCTTCGTCCAGGCTGGCCGTCCACCTGCAGGAAGGTCTGTTTGCCCGAGACGGTCACCTGGATCTTATGACTCTCGCCGTCACAGAAGGGCGCGGGAGAGCTGGCGGCGACGTCGTTACCCACAGAAACCAGAAGGACCTGACGACAAAACAGGAGTTGGGTTTTGAGCGTGCTCATGAATAAAACGTTTATCAGGACTGAGGTTTCCTCACGTCTCTCCATTCGTCTGTGGCAGGGTTGTAGTCGGAGAGAGCGACGGAGAGAGGCACCGTGTCCTGGTAAACGAGGGCGAACAGGACGCCGACAGCGGAAATGGGGCGCAGGGTCACCTGGATGCTCAGGTTCTTTGGTTCTGGAGGAGAACGGCGGGTCAACAAACTGAGATGTAAAAAGGTTTCAGATTGGTTCAGCTGAGTTCAGAGACATTTCTTCCTAAAATAACCAATAAAGTTTGGATTTTCTTTGCTTCAGTATCATGAAAAACAAACATCTGAGACACCATTTACGGTGCTGCACTTATTTTATAAGACAGAAAATAGTGACTCTCTGAGGACTTTAGTCCTTGTCTCTGTTAGATGATGAAATGGGGACTAAAGTCTGGAAACATTAGTATTTTGGAGACGGCGTACCGTAGCTGATGTTGAAGAAAGCGAAGCCCGTTCCGGGGTAATAGGCTCCGGGGTCCTCAGAGCTGAAACACTGCATGTTGTCGTTGGACCGGATGGTTTCCTGTATGGACGTGTCTTCGCCCGTCAGCCAGCGCCACTCCTTCATGCAGCCGTCCAGACGGGGGTTTATCTACGTTTGAACGGTTTGAAAGTTAAGGCGGCTGAGAGGCACGGCGGCGGGCGTCCGCGTCTGGTGCGTGTCGGGGAAAGAGTAAACAAGCACATACAAATAAACACCTGATTGACGAGGCCGTTCTCTCTGAAGGGGACTCCGCCCACCGTGATGTTGAGCTCATGCATGCCCTTCTTCAGCGTGAACAGGTCTCCGTTCACAGCGATCTTCATGACAGCCTCCCTGTCGATCTTTATCACCAGACTCCGGCCCTGCTCCTCCACCGAGATCTGAGGACAGAATAAAAACGATGGTTGGACAGTTGGACGGTTTGGATGGATCGCTGTAGAAACTCCTGGACAGAAGCCCCTCCTACCTTCCTCCACTGGCCGTCGCTGACGATGGGCCCGCTGCTGGTGACTCGGCTCACTGCGCCGTACTTCAGCTGCAGCTCCAGCCTCCCATTATGCATTGCCAGCACAATCCAGGAGCTGTTCAGGTGACCTCCTGCGAAGAAGATGACTCCCTCCGGGTCGTAGGTGCGGAAGTCGAATTCTGCAGAAAAGCTAAAAAGAGGAGAGGAACGTTTGAGGGAGTCGAAATACACAAAGAAACGGGAGGAGGGGAGGAAAAGTTGGTTTTCTGTCGCTAAAAATGTCTCCTGAGACGACCAGAAGACGGACTTTAATGAAAGTCTCTGAAAGTAAACACAGGGTGGACATCCACGATCCGCAATTCAAGACAAGTCAGGTGATTTTACAGAAACTGGGCTAAAACTTAGTCACCCTGAACAAACTCTGAGCGCTAAAGGCTCCAGTTTATCCTCCACAGGAAGTCGGTTGCGAAGGCGTTCGTTTTCTCTCATACCTTCCATCAGAACTCCCGGGAAGCTCCGACCTCTTCCTGCGGCGTTAAAACGGGGTTCTTCTCAGCTCTCCTGCCCTCGTACAGATTTCTGCTTCCCTTGCCGTGACCGGACACGTTTATTAAACCGACTGAGACAGAACGCGCCGTTTGACGGCGAACGATAACGAGCAAACGACGGCGAGGCGCACTTCCTGCTGGCCCTGAAGAGCCGCCTGCGTCTCTGCGGTCCTTTTAAGCTCGCAGGTTTCTAAGTTCTGCCGGAACAGTCGTAAAGACGGCTGGATTTTTAACAAAATGGCTCCATTGAAGCTGCACCAACTCCTGACCAATCACACGACGCTTAGAGCAAAGGAGAAACAGGTCGGCCCGGGCCTCGAGTCAGGAAGCACCGTACAAAAATGCCACAAGAACAAAAACGACGTGACTTCTCCTGGAGGACGGAAAGGCGTTAACGGACGTCACAACAAGGTTTGACAAAAACAGAAGTCGACTTTAGTTTTTATAAACTGAACTGTGAAAAATAAAATCATGAAACTGTCGAAGCCTGCAGCTGAATCTGCTGGGAAAGGAGAAGCTAAAAAGACAAAAAAGACGACATTAAAGCAAATTAAAGTTCAGGTTATCGGCTGCTGACAGTAAACTTGCGACATCTTTCACAGATTCAACCAAACCAGCAGAGAAAAACGCTCGAGCGGGCGAGCATCGAGCCGCTTCCTCACCCCGTGTGAACCCTGCGGTGGAAACGCAGCCGCATCACCGGCACGGCGCTGAACATGCGGCCCAGGTACAGAGAGTGGGGGTTCCTCTTCAGGGGCGGGGACATGCAGGGCGTGATGGGCTGCGGGACAAACGGGACAAACGGGAGCAGTCAGGACCTTCAGCCCTTCTTACAGGAGCTCGTTAAACATGGCGTACAGCACCTTACAGCTCCTCAGGTCCTTCCTCAGCTTCACGCCGCGGCGGCCGTCGCAGAAGCAGCGGAAACTCCCCGGGGTGTTCAGACACTCGTCCTCGCAGACGCCCGTCTCACATTCGTCCACGTCTGAGGGAGACAGAGACAGCAGCTCACGTGGCGATTCCGAGGTTCTGTCCAATCAGAGCCGACTTTACACCCGAATGGTTAAAGATTAAGAAGAAGACAAACATTAACAATGAGCTCTTATTTTGAAACCGTGCAGCCGAAGAGAGGAGGAACCTTTCAGCCGACGAACGCTCTGAAAATCATCCGATTTGGATCTGAGTCACGTACAGCTAATAGGTACAGTTTTGCTAGGTTTAGCTTTTAGCTATGGTTTTGCACATTTTAGCCTTTAGCTACTGTTTCACTTATTTTAGCTTTCAGTTAAGGTTTTGTTGATTTTACCTTTTAGCTACTGTTTTGCCAGTTTTACCTGTTAGTTACAGTTTTGCTAGATTCAGCTTTTAGATGCAGCCTTCCAAATTTAGCCTTTAGCTACAGTGTTGCTAGGTTTAGCTTTTAACTATGGTTTTGCCAACTGTATCTTTTAGCTAAGTTTAGCTTTCAGCTAAATATATATTTTTAGCTACAGTGTTTTAGCCTTTAAATTACAATTACAATTTTGCAAATTGTAGTTTTAGCTACCATCTTGCTATTTTTAGCTAATAGTTAAGTTTATGCTAATTATATATTTTAGCTAGTTTTGGTAGGTTTAGCTTTTAGCTATGGTTATGCAAATTTTAGAATTTAGCTACTGTTTATCTTATTTTAGCTTTTAGTTAAGGTTTTGTTAATTTTACCTTTTAGCTATAGTTTTACTGGTTTAACTTTTAGGTACTTAAATTTCGGTAATTTTAGCTTTTAGCTACCATTTTGCTAATTTTAGTTCTGTTCTTCTTGTTTGACTTGAACAGTTTGTTTCAGCTCTTATTTAGCAGAAAATAAATCTCATTTTTTTAAATTAGTTTTAATTCCAAACATCTTATTTAAATCAGTTTTTCACTGAAACTTTGTACAAAACCTTTTGAGGACAAAAGTTCAGATTAAATTTGTTTATCTTCGGTTCTTGATATCTGAAAACGAGCTTCAACGATATAAATATTTATCACATAACGTCTGATTACATTTTCTTAGTTACGGCCTTGAAGACGAATCTGAACGGTGACCCGTTCTCCACCTCTGCAGAATTTCTCCAAATATATTTGGTTTCTTTTTCAGACCCCCAACCTGGAGCCACGTCAGGTCCTGCTGAGGCGGGTGTGTGTGTGTGTGTGTGTGTGTGTGCATCATACCAACGCAGCTTTTGCTTTCGTTGTCGTAGCTGTAGCCTTCGTCACACAGACAGTCGAAGCCGCCCACGTTGTTCTCGCACCGGGCCAATCCACACACGCCCGGGTCGTCGCACTCGTTGATATCTGCAAAACAGAAGTTAATAAAATTTATTTGTTTGACGTTAAAAAGCCGAAGTTTAACCCTAACCCTAAAACTCGTTTACGTTCACGTCTGAAAGTCAAAGTTTAAACTTTAACCCACAGAAATCCACAAAAAAAAACTTTCTTCTCTTTAAAATCTGCTTTAGGATACCGCTTCTGTTTGTCCTCTTATATTACTTTTAGCTACTGTTCAGCTACTTTTAGCTAGCATTTTGCTATTAGGTTTTAGCTGACAGATCGATCGGATTACAAATGAAGCAAAGTCAGAACAAATCCTCCGTTTTGTAAAAGTCTGAAGGTTTCGGCCCGGCCTTGAAAACAGTCGCGGCGTGTCGGATCTTGCGGCTCACCGTCGCACGTGTGGTGCCCGACCAGCGCGTAGCCGTCGCGGCAGAAGCAGCGGTAGCTCCCCACGGTGTTGTTGCAGACGTGGTCGCAGCCTCCGTTGCTCTTCTCGATGCACTCGTCCACATCTGGGAACAGAACGCCACAGCTGTCAGCGAGAACCCGGAGCGGAACTCGGTCAGGAAGTTTAATGTTGACATTCCACAAATTATATGAGATGTTTTACTGTTTTGTCTCCTTTGCTTCAAACTCTTCATGAACCTGAAGCTCTCGGAGACAAAGCTCCACCGAGGCAACGGCGGGATTAAAGAACGGAGCGATCCGGATCGTAATCCGGATCAGAACCAGAATTTAATCCCAACATTTCCTGAACGTTTCATCCAGATCTGTTCTTTAGTTTCACCTGATCTTCACTGACAGACAGACAAACAGGAAACTAAAGGGTCACATGTAGGAGCAGAGACACGTTTTTAACAAAGGGGTCACCTGTGACCTTTGACCTTCAGGCAGACAGACAAGCAGACAGGTAGACAGACAGACAGACAGGCAGGCAGACAGACAGAGACAGACAGACAGACAGGCAGACTAACAGACAGGTAGACAGACAGGCAGACAGACAGACAGGTAGACAGACAGACAGACAGAGAGACAGGTAGACTAACAGACAGGTAGACAGACAGGCAGACTAACAGACAGGCAGACAGACAGGCAGAGACAGACAGGCAGAGACAGACAGGCAGAGACAGACAGGCAGAGACAGACAGGCAGACAGACAGGCAGGTAGACAGACAGGCAGACAGACAGGCAGGCAGCGTTGAGCCCGAGGTAACGGCTCCTCTCGCAGGAAGGCGGCGGATGAGTCACAGTGGAAATGTTCTCATCTGTTTCTACAGCAGCGCCGTTCATAATTCCCTCCCCGACTTTTTCCTTTTTCCATCAGAGAGGAACCTCGTTCCACGTCCTCCTTCCCATCTGAGCATCTAAACAACAAGCTGACCTCCGTGGAAACGTCACAAACGGCGGTCAGACGATAACCGCTTAAAAGAAAGACGAGGCGAAACTGAAACGATCAGATGACGAGCGGAAGGACAGCGGCGGCCTCTTCCACCAGCAGGAGAACCAAAGGTCACAAACATCGAGCGCCAACGCCTGGGCGGCGACAGTACCTTTCTCGCACGTGGCGCCGGTCCAACCCGTGAAACAGTGGCAGAGGAAGTCGCCCTTTTTGTCCTCGCAGCGCACCGTACCTCGGGGATTACAGGGAGAAGGAGAGCACTGGTCTGGAATATCTTTAAAAAAAAAAAAAAAAGAAACAGATGTTAGAGGAGTCAACCCACGATTCAAGATGGCCACCACGGAAATGGCTCCAACTCAGCCAGTTTTACAGATACTGAGGTGTGGTCGTAACTCAGAGTCCTCCTCGACACGTAATCGTAAGTCACGAGATCTCACAACACCGTCTGAGATAACGGCATTAACAACGTTCGACCAGAATCAACATTATCGGACGATCTTCGTTTAAACCGCATCGAGGCGGCGGGCGATATGCATTTATGTCTTAGTTGGTCACAGGTTTAAAAATGGAGTCAGAACAAAGTCGATGACTGTAACCGTATATGAGAGCGAACAGAGGAAGAACATCTCTGACGTTCTGCGTAAAATAGCTCCACGCTGGCGAAGCTGCTTTCTGGAGATGTCCACAGAACAAACAGATATCCAGCTGTTTGTTATTTTATTTTTATATTTTTATTTTGTTTGCTTCCACTTAAAGCCTCTCTTTAACTCCGAGCTTGCGTAAGAGAGTGTGAAATCTTTTCTCTCCCACCAGCGGAGCGGTTTGAAAGCTCGGCATGTCCGGGCATGTCTGCTGAAATTCAGTAAACGACAGAAAAAAGGAAAAGAAAGAAAGAAAGAAAAAGGGGGACGAGGCCAAAAACACAACAGAGCACTTCGGGATAAATCAGCCGCTCGGATCAGACCGAAACCATCCCGATCCGTTCAGGAGGAACGTGCTGGAACCAGAGCCTCGCTTTGCTTTTTTAGGAATTTCTGAGGAATAAATCAGGGAGTCACTTCCAGCTAAAAAAAAAAAAAAAAAAAAAAAAAAAAACAAAAACATTCAGCAGCCCTGAGTCAGAGAGGGAAAAAACTCCACTTTCATTTCTAAAAATATTAAAGTTGTGAGTCCGTGTGCACACGAGCTGCGAAGGACGGTCTTTCAGTTGCATTATCGCCCGCTGCAGCTGCAGCCACCAAAACGCCGTTACGCCAAAGTTTAGCTCAGGAATCGTGAAACTGACTGAGTTACGGCCATTTTGTGTTGGATTAGCCATCTTGAACTGGCTTCAGTTTCAGATCCGTCCAGTGGGACATGAGATATTTTGCTAACAGACTTATTACTCGACAGGCAGCATCTATCTGACACCAAATATGGAGGCTTCAGATGATTCAGCGGACCCAAATGATGCGTTTGTCACCATTTTTTTCCCTGCACTGCAGTGAGCAGAGGTGCAGCACATGAACAGGATTGTTTAAAAAGAAATAAAAATAAAAACGCCGTCCCTTTAAGAGCCAGCGGCGCTGCAGCTGAGTCATGAAACCCACTCCGGAGACTCCACGGCCAAGAGGCTGGATCCTGACGCAGCAGAAATCCTGCCCTCTGCTCACGACATCTTTGATTTTTTTTATTTTTATGTGACGTCACGAAGGACGCGTCACGAAGGCGTTCCTCGGCAAAAAGCCAATCAGACGAGTCGAGCTGCAAAGAGCGACCTGATTCGACCAGTACATTTTGGTAAATCACTCTTTCTTTCCCCCGACAGCTCAGAGTGGTGCAGTGCAGCACCTGAGACGCCTCACTCTTGCAAATAAAAATAAAATAAATAAGTAAATGCATCTACAGCTCAACGAAAAGAGGCGAAAACTCACTGTGAACACACGTGACCAGGTCCTGCTTCTTCTTCTCCGAATCCCCGAACTTCTCCAGGCAGGCTGAGCAGGGAGAGAAACCACGAAGAGACGGTGAAACGTGTGACGAGCCGGGCCGGCCGAAGCTGGAACCGACACTTACCCGTGTACTTGGGGTAGAAGTAGTC
>NC_051444.1:3913989-3916521 GCF_001649575.2 Kryptolebias marmoratus
CAGAGCAGAAACAGAAGTCTTAACAGATCTACATTTACTCATGGGTGCAGTTTTACAGGTTTTAGAGGTGAAACTACAGCAGGATTTGTTTGTCTTCCTCCCACAGCTGCAGCTCTTCCTCCTCACACCTCCTCCTCCTCCTCCTCACGCAGCTCAAGGTTTAAGGAGCTAAAAACAACTAAAAGGTCAACATGTGGATGCATCAAACCAGCCGCTAAGCGCCACTTAGCCGTTCAGCCTGACTTTTTTCTTCCTTACTTCTCAAAAATATTTAACTTTAAGGGAAATAAAGTTCCGGTAAATGCAGATATCTCTTTAATTCCTTTAAAACGTTCTAATTACAGCTGGAGCATCGGTTTGGCTAATATTAGTAACAGTTTGCTCGTTTCAGCTTCTGTCCTGCTGATTTAAACTGCAATTCTGCCGAATTTAAGCTACTAGTTTGATCTGTTTAAGCATCTGTTTTAGCTCATCTTAACTAGTTTAGCTAATCTGAACTACCTGTTTGTTGACAATCTTAGCTTTAGCATCTGTTCAGCTACTTTTAGCTTTACTACTTTTACGCAACATACAACTTTCAGTTTGTTTTCAGCTCGTTTTGGTCTCCATTCGGCTCGTTGTAGCTTCTGTTCTGCTGATTTAAACTGCAATTTTGTTGAATTTTAACTACTAGTTTGATTATTTTAGCGTTAGCATCCGTTTTGCTACTTTTAGCTTTACTACTTTTACATGACATGCCGCTTTCAGTTTGTTTTTCGGCTCATTTTAGCTTTAGCATCGTGTTTTTGTCAATTGAAGCATCTGTTTTAGCTTATCTTAACTAGTTTAGCTAATCTGAACTACTTGTTTGATGATAATCTTAGCTTTAGCATCTGTTCAGCTACTTTTAGCTTTACCCTTTTTACGTGACATGCCGCTTTCAGTTTGTTTTCGGCTCGTTTTAGCTTCTGTTTTGCCCGTTTCACTTTAACTCAGTCTCAGTTTCTTCGGCACATTTCGTCAGACTCATCAGTTTCACAGAAAGTGTCGTTTCCTTCAGTTATGTCCTTGATTTGATCTGGTTTCTGGCGTTAAAGCTGAAAGCAGAATGACCCTGAAACTGGACTTCCTGATCATCGACCTGAACGCTTCGGTGGAACTCCATCGAACGCAGAAGATAATCCAGGAAATCCCGACTCTCTCTCTCTGTCTCTGCAGAGCCGAGAAGCTGCAGCGTGAAACAAACTGCAGAGTCAGAGACGGGAGCCTCGTGTGTGAGCGGATGAATAATGCAGCTACAAATGAGTCTGCAGCTTTTTGTGCCATGAAATGTGTGGATCCTCTGTTTCCCTTTTCTCCCTCCGGTCCGTTCTCAGAGTCTCTGCCCGACAGATTCAGTCGCTCTCCGTTCAGATCTTTAGTCAGAGATCGGAGGTCAGACCAGCCTGCAGGACGCCGCCTGCTCGCATTAATCTCAAACTCCAAGAACAAATTAAGCCCAAAAATCAAACAGTCCACGTCAGCTCCGCGTCAGCTTCTCCTTACCTCTGGAGCTCGTTCGGTTATTTATCACACGTAGAGCTCATTTAAGAGGCTTACGGATCCGTAATCTGCTGTAAATATTCACGAGCGGAGCGCGCACCGATTCGGATTTCAGCCGCGGCTAAATGTCAAGAACAAAAAGATAAACAAAAAACAGGAAAGTTGGAGCTTTCCTGCAGCTTCCATCTTGTTTATTTCCTGACACAGGCGAGAGTTAAACTCAGGAGGGTTTGATCAGCAGGATGACTCTCAGCTACTACCACACCAAACTGTAGCTCACTAAAATGACCTAACAGTCATTCTTGTGTCGGCTAAGGTCAACTAGCTGTGGCAGCCATCTTAATATAGAGGTGACCCCAAAGTGAATCAGCAGCAGACGTACACCCTCAGTTAAAGCTCAGATTAAGTGTTGGGGATGACTCTCGGCTACTACAACACCAAACTGTAGCTCAGTATCTCTAAAACTGACCCAGTTTTAGCCACTTTTTGTGTGCGATAAGGGTCGTTTAGCCGTGGCAGCCATCTTAAATAGAGGTGACCCCAAAGTGAATCAATAGCAGACATACACCCAATGATTACACCATCAGTTAGCGCTCAAATCAAGTGTTGGGGATGACTCTCAGCTACTACCACACCACATTTTAGCTCACTTAAATGGCCTAACAGTCATTCTTGTGTCGGCTAAGGTCAATAAGCCGTGGCGGCCATCTTAAATAGAGGTGACCCCAAAGTTAATCTGTAGCAGAAGTACGTCCAGTGACTACCTGATCAGTTAGAGCTCAGGTTACGTGTTGGGGATGACTCTCAGCTACTACCACACCAAACTTTAGCTCAGTGTTTCTAAAACTGACCCAGTTTTAGCCACTTTTTTGGGTTCGATAAGGGTCACTCAGCCGTGTTGGTTACCTCAAATGAGGCTGACCCCAAAAAGCTACAGCTCATTTTATTTATTTATTTTTTGTCACAAAAGGCAAAGTAAACCCAGAACATGTGGGGGGGGGGGGGGGTTTA
>NC_051444.1:3916644-3949008 GCF_001649575.2 Kryptolebias marmoratus
GGGGGGGGGTTAATGTGAGAATAATGTGCCTGCAGGCTGGTGCCACCGGTCTCCTGTCATTCTAAGCAGCAGGACTTTGAGGTCTCACCGTTTCTGGGTCGTTCTCAAACACCTCCCTGGCCTCCTCCTTGCTGCACCTCTCCTCCACACACTCCCTCTCCAAGTGTCCTTGCTTCGTCTCCTCGAAAACTTGGTTGGCCCTCCGGTGCCTGCTCAGGAACTGGCTGGCCGCTTCGGGGGACATTAAAACTGCGAGGGCAAAAAAAAAACAACAACAAATAAATAAAGTTAGCCGAACCCCCTCCGGAGGCTCGACGCGTCGAGCCGCCTGTCAGGTCGCAGTTAGCCGGCTAGCTCTCCTAGCTCGCCCGTGTTTTTTTACTTACAGCTGCCGGAGCAGCGAGCCGCCAGCGCCGCGACGAGCAGCAGCGCAGCCGGGCTCGGCCGCCTGTCCCGGGTCAGCCGCATCGCTTCCAGCCGCCGGAGCTCGGAGGAGGGGGGAACTTCCGCCGCAAGTCCCGCCGCAGGTCGGCTCAGGTGGAGCGGCTCCGACCCGTCTCTCTCTCTCCAACCGCCGCGCGCGAGCTGACCGTTGGTCCCAACAGGCACGCGGGGGCGGTTAAAACAACAACAACAACAACAACAACAGCAGCAGCAGCAATAATAATAATCACTAGGCCCGTTTCCGGTCCCGTTCGGTCCGGTTCGGTTCGGTTCGGTTCAGCTCGTCCCCATGACAGAGTGAGTGAGTTGGTGCGAGAAGAGTTTGTGATGATGATGCAGCTCTCCAGTCACCTTCATCACCCCCCTCCCCTTTCCTGTGCGCGCGCGTGTGCGTACATGTGTGTGTGTGTGTGTGTGTGTGTGATTGAGACCTCCCTCTCTACACACACACACGCACACACACAAAAAAAGCACGAGCACGCACTAATTCTATTGTCTGCCTCACTTTGTTTTTAGCAAACCTGCAGAAATCCATTGCGATCTTGTGCGTGTGCGTGCACGTGCGCGTGCAACCCCCCATTCTTCATTTTATGGAAGCTCATTTCTGCCATAATTCTCATCTCATAATTAATCAAAGTCCAAACTCATAGATTTATGACTTCATATCTCATAATCATAACTGAGTACGTCATCAAGTCCTAGTTATGAGATTATGTCTCATAATTCTGAGATAGCAACTTAAAATGATAAATTTGCATGTCGTATTTATGAGATATGAGATACTGTCTCAAATCTCATAATATGAAACACTGTCGTAAGTTTGACAACCTATAAGAACTTATGGGTTTTATGAGATATTATCTCACAATTATGAGATGCCAAATCAGAGTTATGAGAATTATGAGATGCTAAGTCATAATAATGAGATGCCGAATCAGAGTTATGGGAAGTATGATATATTACTCATAATTATGAGATGCCAAATCCGAGTTATGGGAATTAGGAGATATTATCTCATAATTATGAGATGCCAAATCAGAGTTATGGGAATTATGAGATATTATCTGATAATAATGATTTTATTTTTCCTTCATTTTATACCATGCTTTTAAGACTCCAAACTGTTTTTGTTCTTTTTTGAAACGGTCGTTGTTCTCCAGACTTTCTGAAAGTTTTTCCAAGATTCTTCTTGATTCTTCTTCTCTTTGGAAGGATTGTGTAACTACATCTGCAATATTATCTATAAGTGTTTACTGTTAAAACTTCTTGCACAATTTGTGTTGAAAAGAAGTACTTTGTGTGTGTTCAGAAAAAATGCTTACGCTTTCACTTTATCGGCTTCGTTGCTCTTACACAACCTGAAAACCTCCCGTAGAGTTATTTTCATAACAGCTCCTTTTTTTTCCCTGTTAACTTTTTTTTTTTGTTTCATTTACTCTGAATCACTCGTCGTCTTTAGTTTTTCTCTTGCTTCTGCCCCCGTTTCCAATTATCTTCTTCTTTCACCTGTTTTTACTTCACTTTCAAAATAAAAGGGGAATCAATACGTGTTGAATCAGTTCTTCCAAATTAATAAAAAGTCCTTTTTTTTTGGCTTTTTTGTGTTTACAGTGACATAAGTTGTGGTTTGTGTGGAAAATACTGCTAAGAGGAAACCCAGGGAGAAGCTGAAGTTTGATGTAAATAGTTTCAGACTGAACAGAAATAATAACATTGTTTTAATTGTGTGCCTGAACGGTTTATTTTTTAAACAAATCTGTCATTATTGGTGTGTTTTACACTTTAATAAATGAGCTTAAAGAGTTAAATAGTTGGCATAATTCTCTTTATTTATCAGTCAAAACAAAAGAACTGAATAAAATGCGGAAAAACTAAAAAAAAAAAGGTTAATTTGACAAATAAAGTGGAATAGTTTGTCTCATTGGGTCTTTGAAAATATTTTTATGTGAAGGACAAATAAGAAAAAGAGTGTTTTTGTAAATGAGTTTGGAATTTAGGCACAAATGTTGATGGCAAGACGAAGACAGGAAGTGGTAAGTATAAAATCAGATGTGGTTTTCTGTGTCGTTCTGCTCAACTTTAGCCATATTTGACGGATTAAATTAGGCAGATTTGTCATTATAACCAGGTCATTTCAGACCTTAAAAAACTGAAGATTTCTCAAGAGGAAGTTCTTCAACGTGGCTGAAATAAAAAGGACAAAATGAGGCGATGAAAATATTAAAAGTGGTTCTGATACAGTTAATTAAAACAAACATTGACCAAAAACACAGGATGCAACTACACTTAAATTACAAAATAAAGCTTCTTTTAAATATACAATCAATTTCAATTAATCATCTGACTAAACAAGAGTTAGGTTGTTTCAAAATATGAAGGTTTTACTGTAATTCAGCAATAAGAACAGCCTGGCCAACGAACACGAATGCATCGACGTTTCGCTGAAACGCCGACAGACCCTACAGCTTTCCTGGAAAACCTTTACCTTCTTGCAACAAACCGATAAAACATCGTCGAGACTAAAAACAAACAAACAGCCTGAGAGAAATACTCAAACTAAACAAAAATAACGCTGCATGGAGGAACTTGAAACCAGAGCTATCCTCAGGAGGTGACCCCGGCGGGACGCTGCCTGATGTGAGGGATGGGGGGGTCACTTCCTGTGCGGGTCCGGTCCATCGGGGTGAGTCTCACGTGTGGAGACGGGGGGACAGGAATGAGACTTTATGCTGTTGTGTTTGCTGAGAGCTTCGTCAAAGTCCAGCTGCCGACCGTTGACGGTGACGTCCATGCAGCCGTGGTAGAAGGCCGACACGGGGGTGGCGGGTAACGGGACGCCGTCTGAAACACAGAGGGGGTCACTGGCGGTCAGGGGGGAATACGACAATACAAAACGGGAACGCGTTGGAGGGTTCGGAGAAGAGCTGCGAGTCTGAACAAGTCGCCGTTCAGGCGAAGATCTGCAAAATGTTTGACTTTACATGAAGTCGTTAATCTTCTTCTTCGTGATTTTAATCATTTAGACCAACGGGTTCTCAACCGTCCATCAGAACATTACTAATAAAGCTGACAAGGAACACACTTTGTTCCTGATTTTTAGGAGCCAGTGCAAGTTCCTAAATTATAAATAAAACAGGTGAAACAGCGAGTTTGTCTGAATTGTGTTTTTGTTCTCATTGTTTCTGCAAGGACACAGGAAAATAATGTTGATTAAGCTGCTTTTTATACATTAAATTGGACAACTTTTAATTTAAAGTGACAAAATATTTCAAACACAAACAAGAGAAACCTGCTGAAAATGAGCTGGCTGAAAGTAGCTAAATGCTAAAAGTAGAAAAAGGTTAGCTGAAAGCTAAAAAAAAAGTAGCAAAATGAAAACTAACAGTTAAATGTAGCAAAATGCTAGCTAAAAGCTAAATTAGCCTAACCGACCCTGATTCTTGTTATTGTTTTGTTTCTAACTTTAGTCTGTAAATGTTTATCTGGTAAATGTTCTGTTGTTTTATTCTCCTAAGTGAGTGCCGTAAAGTAAATATTATTGACGTAAAAAGGTCGTAATTTTATGAACGTCGCAAAGTTGAACAAAATGGCGTCTTTAAAGACTTCAACCAGAGGAAGTGAAGCCCGCTGAGCTCCTGAACCCGAGTAGGTTTGTTTTATTTGTTATAATGGTTGTATCTGAGGTTTATAGGTGAACTTTAACTCGGTTAACTACAAAATAAACGGGTAATGTTTTATTTGAACCAGGCCGAGATGCGGTTAGTTAGCGCCGCTGCAGCGGAAGTTACAGCGCTCCTTCACAATAAGAGTCTCCGACACATAACACTGAGCGTTACTCTCAAAACCCCCGGTGGTTTCGGCTGCAGTATTTGGTTTATTGAAGAACAACAATGTAAGATGTTTTAAAAGTTTAAAATCTTCAGGAAGGTTTTTGAATTTAAAGGAGTGTATGCGTTTGCGACTGTTATTGTGAAGGATCGAAACACTCATCTGCACCTCGGCCCGGTTCGGACGCTCGGTTCAAATGTTGCTTACGTCACCTGTGACGCGTGCGCGAACCTGACGTCACGTGTCTTGATGACGTCTCAACGGCTGCCTTTGCAACGTCAGGTGTCTTTATGACATCTTAAAGGCAGCCTTTAAGCTCTCAGTTGAAACTTCATTTCATTTCATTGTCCTGTCCCGTACAGACGTGTGTGAATATTGTCCAGAAACGGAAAATGGTTGGTAAAATGAATGTTCTCCAGGGAAACTCAGACGCTGAGACCCTCGAAGCTGCAGCTCCCAACGACAAACTCCAGATGTTTGTTTCCGCTTTGACCGTCCGAGTCCTGAGCGAGTGTGGAGCCGTCCAAAGCTTGGACCGTCTCCAGAAAGAAAACGGAGCCGTCTTCATCAGAGGTTTAGTGGCGCGGATGATGAAGGGACTCCGCGGGTCCGACTACGTGTGCCCGGGCGCCAAAAAGTGCAAGAAGATCTGCGAGGAGGTCACCAGAGACCTCTGGGAGAGCCACGGTCCTCAGCAGCTGAAAGCGGCGCTCCGGACCCAGGATCCAGAGGTCGGCGCCTCCTCAGGTCGCTGCAAACTCGCGCCAAGAAGCTGTTTGAGGAGGTCAGCAGGAGCGCCACAAACACCAAACTCTTCAGAGTGACCACCAAGCTGCTGCTCGGCTCCATTCTGCTCTTCTTCTTGTTTTTTGTCGTGGCGTTGCTGATCTGAACCGTCAGCAGTTCCATCTGTCTCCTGAGGACATGTCCTCCTGTTCTGATGCTCTGTCCCTGTCCCCCGTTCCCGTCCCCCACCTTCCAGCCCTCAGCTGGGTGAAAACTGAACACCGGCAGGTTGGCTGTTTTTGCTCAGTTCTCACAGCTGAAACTTTATTTTATCTTTTTTCGAACACTTCCATCGATCTTTCCTTTTTTTGTTTTTTTTCTATCTGAGCAGCTCGACAAGCGTGCACGTTCTCCGTGTGCACAACCGGGTTTTACTCCGGGAACTCCGTTTTTTTCCCCCCAACTGAACCAAAAGGAAATGAATTCATTTGGTTCCTGGAATTGGCTTCAAATGTGTGTCTGAGAGTTAAACTCTGAGGCGCCAAACTTTTCAATAAATCCGACTAAAGGTTGATTTCTGGATCGCACTGATTGTGTTTTTATCTTTGTAAAGTGTCCCCAGGTGTCTGGAAAGGCGCCGGCGGATGAAACATGTTGTTCTTCGTATTATTCTGGTCCAGTCGAGCAGTTTGAGGGAACCTTTTATCGCCTTCATCAAACCCGACTGTCCTTTTGGGACGGTTTCCTCCGAGGTGCTGCTGAGCAGAGCGAGTCAAAAGATCCGGTCTTACAGGTCGAAGACGGAGACAGAGACGCACGATGTCTTCTGTCCGTTAAGGTTTGGACTCATGTCCAACGATCTGAGCGTTTGGACACTTTAAGGAACAAGAAGGTTCTTCAGACGAGCTAAAGGTTTCCTAAAAACACCAGAAAATACAGCCGAACGACAGCTAAAGAAGCTGAATCTGACTTATTACAGCTGAAACTAGCATAACATTAGCTAGAAGCTAAACGTTAAGGAGGCTAGCTGAAAGCTAAAAGCAGCAAAAGGTGAGCTAAAACCCAAAAGAATAATGTTTTTGTAGAAAGGGAAGATTGTGTCTTTAAATGGGGAAATTATTAGTAAATAAAGGAAAATATTTTCAAAATTATAAAAGTTACAAAAACCAAAAGTCATGTCACTCATCTCCTGAATGAGCCGAACGTTTTGAGGTGTTAACAGCTAAAACAGCAGAAAGTCTGCAGAAGTAGTTAGACTTTAAAAGACTTTATGGAAAATATAAGAACAGGTGAATGCTGCAGGTATTCTTATCGAGTTGTTAAAGTTAAAACAACAAGAACAAAAGCTAAAACGAGCAAAACAGTAGCCTAAAACTAAAAGTAGCCATACAGCTAGAAGCTTAAAATGGTGCGAGAAAAAGATTCCAAAGGTTTGACGAGATAAGACAGAGAAGCATAGAAGTTACAAAAAAAAAAAGGTTTTAGCTGTAAAATCTTGAATGAGCCGAATGTTTTGCTCCATGAATGAGTGAATTAGCTGAAAGTATAAACATGAAAACAGGCGAAATGCTGACTCAGCGTTCAGACAAGCTGGTGTCTACTTTTGAGTTTATTTTGTCTTTGTCCAATAAATTGATGCTGGGAGACGCGAGCCGGACCCACCTGGTATCCCGCCGACGTAAGTGCTGACGGAGTTCTGCATGGTGGCGTTGAGGCGCTTCAGCGCCTCCTGCAGGTGGTCCGGCCTGGCGTAGGTCACGGTGGAGGAGTTGGCCGAGACGTGGATTTCTGCCGGGGTCACGTTCAGGCGCATGGCGAGCCGGTCGGGGTAGCAGAGCATCAGCGAGTCCAGCGTCGCCACGGGGACGCCGTCCAGAAACACCTGCAGGTTCTGTGAGGGAGGACTCGGTTAGCATGGCGCGGTTTTCGTTCGAGCCCGCGCGTGGGGGCTCCTGAGAGAAAGCATGGACGGTCTCACCGCGTCGTACTCCCCCTGCGTTACCACGGCGACCGACAGGGGGACGGTGCTGTTGGAGACGAGGGCAAAGAGGACGCCCGAGCTGCTGGACGGACGGATGTTCACGGTCAGGTCCACCATCCAGCTCCCAGATTCACCTACGTGCACGGAGAAGACCGCAGACCTGTGGTTCAGATCCGTCCCAAGCGGCGCCACGGGGATCGTCAACGAAGCACAACTTGACTTACTCACTGTAGTCTACGTGGAAGAGCGCCAGCCCGGCCCCGGAGAAGAACGACCCCCGCTCCACGTGCACGAAGCAGTGCTTGCTCTTCTTCTCCTGGATGACCTCCTTCACCCCGGACGCGCCCTGGTTCATCAGGTTCCAGCCGCGGATGCAGCCGTCCAGCCGGGGATTGATCTGGCAAACAGAACGCAGCGGTTGGCGCTTTTGGGCCGACGGATGGACGCGCACGGGTGACACGAACGGCTTACGGGCTTGATGAAGTTGCCGGTGCGGTTCGGAAGCCCGGCGATGTAGACTTTGGTCTCCAGCTTGCCGTTGACCGGCGTGAAGAGGCTCTCGGGGCTGTTGATGCTCATCACCGCCTCTTTGCTGATCTTCACACTGATGCTGCTTTCCAGCTCATCCACGGAGATCTGCACGACACACGTCAGTGATGTCATCAGCCACGCATCCGCTCAGCTCATCGATCAGACGCCTCAGCAGCTGATTATCCGGTGTGCAGCGCTTTCTTACCACATGCCACTGCCCGTCATTGATGGCTTTTCTTCCCGTCGTAACCTTCAGCGCGTGCTGGTTTTTGAACTGGACCTCGATGCGTCCGGCCCTCAGCCCCAACATGAACCACGAGTCCAGGGCAGACTCCGCGTACAGAATGACTCCCTCGGGGTCGAACGTCCGGAAGTCAAACTCGACTGCAAACCTACGGGGAGACCAAAACGTGACTCCATGACCCAACCTGCCGTCGTCACTGAAACCTACGAGCGCCTACTTTGTGTCCTCCGGCAGGCGGAAGCGCAGGTAGATGACGGGGAGCCCCGCGAACTGCTCCCCTAGGTAAAGCATCTCTGCGTGTTTGTCGTCATCCAGCGCCACGCAGACGGGGATGCTCTCGCAGCGTCGCCCGTCTGCTGCCAGATGGAATCCCTCGCGGCCGTCGCAGTGGCACGTGAAGCTGCCCTCGGTGTTATGGCAGGTTCCTTCGCACACGTGTGGCCCGCACTCATCCACATCTGCAACAACGAGAAATGAAACCTCAGGGTGGTTTACAGTAAATGTTGAGCCACTGGGAACAATATATTCATTTAAATACTCAGCCCATTAATATTTTATTTTTATTGCTTGTCTTTCATGGCGGCAGGGAATTGACTAATGGTGTGTTAAGAAATGCTACTTGGATTTAAAGCATATAAACAAGTTATTTCTCATTTGCAGACAGCTGTGAGCAAAACAATCGACCTGGAAGTTGACCTGGCCGTGTAAGTCCGTGCCAAGGCAAGAATCTTTTTGAATTTTTCAAACTGAAACAGGGAAGTGCAGCGAAGTCTGCAGTAAGTGATCCTTTAAACACGCGTGAAGGAGATGCAGAGGTCTCACCGTCGCAGGACCTGGAGGTGAAGTTGTATTTGAATCCCACGGGACACCTGCACTCATAAATGCCAGGTGTGTTGACACATGTAGCCGGTTCTTCACAGAGGCTGCGGTACAACAAGCATTCGTTGATATCTGGAACACAGAGTTGTTGTTTTTTTTAAAGTAATCATTTCATGTCAGGGCCGGTCCAGTTTAGAAAACAAAATGAGACTTTCTGACAGGAAGACATCGAGCAGCGTGGCGTCCAAAACAACCACAGGAAGTACAGGTTCACCGAAAGCGTGAGTACCGGGCCCTCCGCTGTTCACACTGCTGAAGACCCGACAGCGCCGACAGCGCCGACAACGCCGACAACAGCAGCAGCAACAACATCACGACTTGGTACGCGAAGGAAAGGCTGAGCAACCGGCAACTTGTTGCCCAACACATAATCTGTCCCGCAGCACTTCCACAACCAAGGAAACGCTAACGGGTTTTGGTAGCAAATCATTATACAGGTAAATTCTGGGTGGGTATCGGGTACATACCAGGTAAGTACAGGCTAACAGGTCACTTCATAGTACAGCCTGGTCCCTGTAGGTACCAGGTACTCACCTGATATGTACTAGGTAAACACCAGGCCAGTACCTAGTACAGTGCAGGTATGTACCCGGTACGTACCCAGCATGCACCAGGTACATACATGGTACATACTAGGAAGAAACCCGATACTTGTAGAGTACATAACTGGTAAGTACCTGGCCATTAGCAGGTATCTACCTGGTAAGTATGAGGTAAGTACCTGGTACGTACCTAGCATGAACCAGGTACATAGACGGCATGCACCAGGAAGGAACCTGATACATGCCAGACAAGTACCCGGTGTGTATCAGGTATGTACTTGGTAAGTATGAGTCAAGTACTCGGTACTTACAGATAAGACCCAGTAAGTACCCGGCATATACTGGGTACGTACTTGTCATGCACCAGGCAGAAACCCAACACATTGCAGGCAATACCGAACATGTACCAGGTACATACACGGCATGTACCAGGAAAGAACCTGATACTTGCAGAGTACCTGGTAAGTACCTGGTCAGTAAGTTTCAGGTAAGAACCTGGTACGTACCTAGCATGCACCAAGTACATACACAACGTGTACCAGGAAGGAACCTGATACATGCTAGGCAAGTACCCTGTGGGTAGCAAGTATGTACTTGGTAAGTATGAGGTAAGGACCCAGTGAGTACCTGGCACATACCGGGTATATACTTGGCATACAGGCAGAAAACCCAACACATGCCAGGCAATACCCAACATGTACCAGGAAAGAACCCGGTACTTGCAGAGTACGTACCTGGTATGTACCTAGCATGCACCAGGTACATAGAAACATGTACCAGGAAGGAACCAGATACGTGCCAGACAAGTACCTGGTGAATATCAGTTAAGTACTTGGTACGTTACAGGTACGTACTCGTCAAGTTTCAGGCAAGTTCCTGGCACGTAGCAGGTGTGTACCCAGTAAATATCGGGTAAGTACTCGGCCTGCAGAGATAGTTTGAGCTGAGGAAAGTCTACGTGCAAATCTGCGTGTGAGGTTGATCTCTGCCGCCCATCAGATGAGCAAATAAAGGCCGTCAAACCGTCTGAGTCCATGTTTGTGAAGACTTTGTCCTCAGAGATAAACAGTGAGCGAGCCCCCTTTAGAAATCTGAAGAAATAAAAATAAAAACTGTCAGCAGCATCGAGACGCTCAGAGGTGCGAGAGTGGAGGGGGGAGTGTGTTTACAGCAAAAAGAGAAAAACACACAAAAAAAGCTCCTTTCAGATGTTTGAAACTGTCAACACTGTCTTGCGTAAGGCGGTAACACGTGGTCGGGTTTGGGAATAACAACCGCCGTGCTCCCTGAGGTCAACAGCTGAGCGAACAGAGTCAGCAGCTGAACGCCGGCGGGTCTGTTTCCAACCGTGAGGAAGGAAATATCGGATACAGGTCACTGAAACGCAACAAACATCCGATCAGCGAAGCAACAACCGTCTTTACAGTAGAGCCGAGGGAGGCGTGTCTTACCCACGCAGTTGATGTTGTCGTTGAGGAAGTAGCCGTCTTCACACATGCAGTGAAAACTGCCGGGAATGTTGTGACACTTTTGGTTGCATCCCGCCAGGAAGTCGGGATCTGAGCACTCATCGATGTCTGCCACGTAAACACGCCCCCGCAGCCGGTTATTAGTCACTGCCGGAGTTTTAATCTTCATCAATAAATCAATGAAATTCGGCAGAAGGTCAACCTCACCGTCCTCACAGCGCCGCCCCTTCCAGCCGGGCTTGCACACGCAGGTGAAGGAGGCCTGGCCGTCCACGCAGCGCTCCGAACCGTCCCGGCTGCACGGGAACGGCGTGCACTGGTTACTGATTTCTGCACACACACACACACACACATTGGAAACACCTCGCCGTTGGAGCTGATGGACGGAACGTCGGGCGAAGCCTCTCACCGTTCACACAGGTCCGAAGGTCTGACGGGATGCTGGAGTCGGAGTTCTGGTTGTTGATGCCGACCCGGTGGGAACCCAAACACCCTGAAACCAGAAGTCCTGTTTGAGTCGAGCCGCACGGATTGGACGAGGAAGCATCGGATCGAGAAACTCACCAACATATCTGGGGTAGAAATATTCCTGGAGGGAAGAGAAGGAAGTGAAACGGTTAAAAATGGACCGATAAACACGGAAGGAGGCGTTAAAAATGTTCGAACGATTCACGGAAGAAGAGACGTTTCCTGTCAGACGCAGCGTGAGAGCCGAAGTTTACAGAAGACGCTAATGTTAAAACTAGCTGGACAAAAACCAACATTAGCCAAAAAAGCTAAAAATTTAAATTGGCTAAAAAAAGCTAAAACCAGTAAAAAGGGGGTTAAAAGGTAGAGCTGGTAGGAAGGGTAGCGAAAACTAGCAAAACAGTAGCTAAAGGCTAAAGTTAGCAAAATAATACATAAATGCTAAATTTGTCAAAACAGTAGCTAAAACTAGCAGAATAGTAACTGAAAGCTAAAGCTAGCAAAACAGTAGCTGAAGACTAAAACTAGCGTAAGAGTAGCTAAAGGCTAAAGTTGGCAAAACAGTAGCTAAACGCTATAACCTCAAACTGTAACTAAACGCTAATCCCAGTAAAAACTGTAGCTAAAGACTAAAACTAGTATAACAGTAGCTAAAGGCTAAAGTTAGCAAAACAGTACACAAATGAAAAAAATATTAGAACAGCAGCTGAAATCTAAAACTAGTAGAACAGTAGCTGAAAGCTTATACCAGTAAAAGAGTAGCTAAAACTAGCAAAACAGTAGCTAAAAGGTAAAATCTGCAAACTGTAGCTGAATGCTAATCCCAGTAAAAACAGTAAAGGCTAAAGTTAGCAAAACAATACACAAATGCTACATTTAGCAAAACAGTAGCTAAAACTAGCAGAATAGGAACTGAAAGCTCAAACCAGTAAAACAGTAGCTGAAAGCTAAAACTAGCAAAACAGTAGCCGAAAGCTTAAATCAGTAAAACAGGAGCTAAAATCTACAAACTGTAGCTGAACGCTAATCCCAGTAAAAACTGTAGCTAAAGATTAAAACTAGGATAACTGTAGCTAAGGGCTAAAACTAGCTAAACAGTAGCTGAAAGCTAAAATTATCTGAACAATAACTGAAAGCTCAGACCAGTCAAACAGTAGCTAAAAGCTAAAACTAGCTAAATGGTAGCTGAAGATGAAGCAGGTAAACTTTAGTTTCTGAGGAGTTTTCAGAATTTGTAAATTTAAATATTTCAAAAAGTCTAAAAGTTAGAAAAGCCAAAAGTTCCAGCTGTGATGTGCTGAACGAGCTGAAGGGGTTAAAGTAGCCGAAGTCCCCCGCCCCCCCTCGGCTCTCACCGTCTCCGGCTGGTTCTCGAAGATCTCCCTGGCCTCCTCCTTGTTGCACAGCTCCTCGATGCACTCCCTCTCCAAGTTGCCCTTCTTGCTCTCCTCAAACAGGGAGTTGGCCCGCCGGCGCCGGCTCAGGAACCGCGAGGCCGAGCTGTGGTTCAGGACTGGGACAGAAACCCGGGTTAGAACCTGCAGCGTCAACCTGGAGACAAACTGCTTGGGCTGTTTCAGAAACGGTCTTCAGGCTTTCAAAGAGTTTTTTGGACTTTTGCAACGTTTTCATTCATTCCTGACCCCAAAAAATCATCAAACCTCCTAAAGGGACAGAACTTCAGGTGGACTCCGGCCACAGATCCAATCAGAACCAGGATCTTTAGCTTTTTGCTCCCAGCAGCCCGTCACAAAAACACAATTTATTTAGCTGAATCTAAAAAATACCAAATAAACCCACAGTTAGACGTATAAAACAGGACTTCAGCAGCTTTATTTTGAAAACCTGTCATACAGCAGCGTTGATCAATGGTTCCCAAACCAACAAAATAAAAGCATCAACCACGTACATCTGTTTAAGACCCCTTCAGTTGGTGTTTCGTGACCCACAGTCGGGTCCTGACCCCCAACTTTGACAACGTTCGGCCGGACGTCCTCCACTCCAAACATTTATTTTGGCACAAATTGCACGAAAATGGCTCCAGAAACGGACTGAAATCTGGTGGAGACGCCGCCAAGATCTCCAAAAATAAAAAAAAAACCTTCAGGAAGCCTCAGGTTTTGATGAAGACCTCTTTAAAAAAGGCGATCAGGAGGAAGGAGCTCCTGACAGACGGCTCCTGGGCTCATTGCGACACCTTAGTTTCCCAGAAACAAGCCAGCAGCTCGTGGTGTTTCTCTGGGACCCCTCAGTGGTTCTGGTCAACCCCCCTGCTGGGCTCAAACTGGAGCAGGTTTAAGACAAACCCCCCCACACCCATCCAAAGTAAAAGCAGTCGGACTTACATGGGAGAGCGTCGAGCAGCGTCACCAGCAGCAGGAGAGCAGCCAGAGGTTTCCCAACAGCCAGCTTCTGTCTCCACATAGTCCTGCCGTCCTCCCTGCTGGGCCCAACTTTGGTTCTGGGGGGTGGGGGGGTGGGAAACAGCAGATCTGTGAAAAGAAGAGAGGACAGAAAAAAACAACTTTATTCTTCCCGAAAGTGTTGCTGCAGAGAGAGGAGGGGGAGGGCAGAGAGCAGGCAGAGACTTTAAAACCCAAACAGGAGGCCCAGGTTTTTTTTTTACAAACTATGGAAGCCCAGCTCTGCCACGAAAAGGATGTTTTAAAGTCAAGTTTCTTTATTTGTATATATGAGATCAAAGATCTCAGTGTGCTTAAATAAACTAAAAACACTGAGGCTTAAAATAAAAACAACAAAAGGTTAAAAAGTTTTATTCAGAATGACTGAAAGTCAAAGATTTTCTGTCTTCTAATTACGACTTTATCATATATTTGACTGAAGAGTGACTGAAACTCTGAATAAAGACCTTAAAACTCATAATGACTTATTTATATTAATGACTTAGTATCTCAAAATGACTGAGTATGTAAAAAAATGACTTAGTAGTTCATAATAAAGGCTTAGTTGTTTCTAAATGACTTAATATCTAATAACATTGACTTAGTATGTAATAATACCGACGTAGCATGTAGAATTTATGACTTAGTAAGCAGTAATAGTGAGTTAGTAATTCATAATAATGACTGTATCTTATAATGATGACTTAGTATTACTTATAATAGTGACTTAGTATCTAATAGTAATGACTTAGATGTTTATAACTGACTTAGTATTTAATGAAGAGTTAGTAATTCATTAGAGTGACTTAATATCTCAAAATGACTTAGTATGTAAAAAAATGACTTAGTAGTTCATAATAAATGCTTAGTTGTTTCTAAATGACTTAGTATGTAATAATAATGTGTTAGTAATTCATAATAGTGACTTAGATGTTTATAAGTGACTTAATATCTAATAACATTATTTACTATGTAATAACACTGACTTAGTACGTAATTAAGAGTTAGCAATTCATAAGAGTGACTTAGTATGTAATAATAATGACTTAATGATAATAATGGCTTGGTTGTTTATAAGTGACTTAGTATCTATTAACATTAACTTAATATGTAAAATAATAACCTAGTATGTAATATTAATGACTTAGTATGTAATAATAATTAGTAATTCATAATAGTGACTTTGTATCATAAAATTGACTTAGTTACCACAATAATGACTTAGTATTACTCATAACAGGGACTTTGTTGTTTATAAGTGACTTAATATCTAATAACATTGACTTAGCATGTAATAATTAAGAGTTAGTAATTCATAATAGTGACTTAGTATCTCATAATGACTCAGTAGTTCATGATGGCTTAGTCGTTTATAAATGACTTAATATCTATTAACATTGACTTAGTATGTAATAATGACTTAGTATTACTTATAATAGTGACTTAGTATCTAATAATTATGACTTAGTTCATAAAAGTGACTCTGAATCTGTAAATAACTCTGAACTTATAATCTTACCTTACCATCTGACTTCAGTGGAAATGTGCTTTCATGTTTTTTACTGTTAATTATTAGAGTTTTAATATTTTATTTTCTCTTTAAGTCTGTCGTACGACTCAGACACGACTCGGACCTAAAATCTGGTCCCCGAGATTCGGACAGACAAACAGACCTGACCGTTTATTTTCAGGACAATCTGTCGACACATCACGAACACACGAATGTTCACTTTTAGTCAACGGGAGGTTCATTTTGACACCAATTAACTCGTGTTAACAAGTTTAGAATCAGAAGAAGTCCAAACAGCAGCTGTTTATAAAACCGAAGTGATTTATTTTGTAAAATAAAACATCACTTCCTGTCTGCAGCTTGAGTTCAGACAGGAAAACCAGGAGAGTGGTTCTAAAAATTAAATAAAATTAAATAATAAGAGAAAAAAAACAAACCGAACTCCAGCACAGAAACCTTAACCCATCTGTGAAGCACGGTGGTGGTAGTATTATGAGTTGAACTCTATTTGAGTTTCATCCTAGAAACTATTAAATTGAACACAAATCAACCAACCAAATATATATATATATATATATATATATATATATATATATATATATATATATTTACATTCTGGCTTAATTTAAATGATAAAACTGGAAATATTTAGTTGTTTTTTTTTGCTGGAGGGTCAAATAAATTAATTTAATCAATAATTAAAACTTCCTCGCTCATCTAAACAGCTTCAGAGTCTGACTTTATTAAATAATGAGGAAAGTTTGAGCCATTTATAAAATAAAATTTGGTTGTTTTTTTTTGAGAAAACTTCAAAAAAGAAAAACAGAAACAGTTTGAGTCGACATCAGCTTCATTTAGTTACTCGGGGAAAAAGTTACAGTCTGTACACATTTATCACACAGATTTTAATACTTTGAAAATAAGTTGTACAAAACACACCGTCGTCCCTTCACTCAGCAGACGGGAGACTTATTGCATCTCGTCTTTATTGCATAATTCAGTCCCCGTGTTGTTGGGCTCCGGGATGGAGGAGGAGCTCTTCCCAGAACTCCGCAGACTTTTCTGAGAAGGATTTACCGGAAAAAAAAAAAATCGGAATAAATATGAGCTTCATTCACCTGAGGAGAGTCAGAACCGGGAGGGGAGAAAGACTCTTAATGTTTCATCTAATATCTGGAGGGTAAATTGGCTTTTTTTTTAAAAAAAAAAGATGTTTTTTACATATTGCTGAAACCAGATGTTTACAGAAAAAGACATTTCTGACTCTAAATCAGATTAAAACTTTCAGGATTCCTTAAATAATTCCTGTTTGCCTGAAACTTCCAGGTTTACAGCGAGATCACGTCGCCTTTAAAGCCCAGAAGATGGAAGGATTTGATTGGTTAATTGACAACATCTGAGTCAATCAGAGGCACGCCTCCTAACGTGACGAGGAAGGAATCAGCCAAGACGTCAGGAGGAGAACCGTCGACCCGGCCACCGCTCCACCGTCACAGGGGAAAACGAGCCCTGGACTGATGGGGATGGATTCCAGATCGGGATGAAGAGCTTAACCGAACCGTTTGGCTGGGGGGGACGGCCCAGAACCTCAGAACGTCAGCCGAACGCGGGACGATCTCAGGCCCGGAAACCCGGTGGAGTTCTGACGGGGAATCCTAACCGACCCGAAACGTCAACGGTCTGATTTCATGTCAGACACGACTTTTGAAACATCTGGTTTCAGCTGTAAGAACTAAAACAAAAGATTCACCAAAAAAATGACACAAAATTAAACAAATCTGCAATAAAAATCCATCACAAAACAGACGAGCTGCGGAGAAAAACCCGGCTGGTGAGAAAGAAACCAGAAACCAGCGAGTTTTTAAAAAGTGAGCTTTAGAAAAGTGATGAGTGGCATCGGGATCACGGGAACATCAGGAAATACAAAAATTCACCTTTTCTTTCTAGTAGTTGCCGTAGTTACAGCTGTATTTTACAGGTTTGGCAGAAACACACAGATAAAAAAGTCTGATTCACAACAATAAAATCTTGTACCTTCAACAGGTTCTGAGCCTCGACCCGGTTGGATTCACAGCAGAGGAGTGAACATAAATAAGTTTCAAAACAGGAAGAGACGACGACGACGCGTGAGTCAGCTTCGAATGAAAAAAGGGGAGTGATTTAAAGACGAACCGAGGAAACATTATTTTAGCTGTGTGGAAGCCGAAGGAGGAGCTGGACGTGGCGGAAATCAGAAATATCTGCTGGAGTCACCACTTCCTGTCATAAAAAAAAAAGCTTTCTGTGAGAATCCCTGATTCAGTCAGGACCACGTCCAGGTTTCAGAGGGAGAACGGCGGCGTCTGCAGGACGGCGTGGATCTGTCGGGTCTCTGCGTGACCTTCGGCACGCCGGTCAGCCTCATCGAACTGACTGAGTCGGAGGAGAGCTGCCGCCCCAGGAGGCTCTCGAGTCGAGCGTCCTCTCAGGTTTTAAAAACTCTGTTGCGACTCGGCCGAAAGCCGTTCGAGGAGACTCCCGGGGAAAAAAACACCCGAAGTCTGAGGCGGAGCTTAAGATCGCCGCTCTGAAATCTGACATCCAGCTCCGACAGAACGAGGCTCGGCTCACATCCATCCCTTCTTATGACAGGTTTACTGAAGAGGTAAATAAAAAAAAAAACACTCAAATGAGATAAATTACAGGCCGTTCTTCCTCCTGCAGTTTGGTCGGTCGGGCACAAAATAAACGGCCGTGTGCGAGGCGTGTTGATCCGCAGGTCTGGAGGCAGATAAAGTGCTTCGGTCGCTGTCGAGAACGTCCAGCTCTCCTCCGGAACCGTTCCTCCCGCGTCCGTCTCTCCGACTCAGGAGCGGCGAGGAAAAGGTCCGCCCGCACGCCGAAAGCTGAAGGAGTCGGGCGGTCCTGGCCGCCAAAACGCCGGCTTCTTCCACGAGTCATTTGGCTTTGGGCGCAACTTTAAAACAGGAATACAGAGCTGAGGCTCGACGGAGGAGGTGGAGCTGAGCTGGAGGGGGCGGAGCTGAGCCGGAGGCCTCACAGAGGAGGCGGAGCTGAGCCGGAGGAGGTGGAGCAGAGGGGGCGGAGCTCAGCTGGAGGAGGCGGAGCTCAGCCGGAGGCCTCTGTCAGATGGAGGAGGTGGAGCAGAGGGGGCGGAGCTCAGCCAGACGCCTCTGTCAGATGGAGTAGGTGGAGCTCTCGGACTGCTGGCGGACGTAGCACTGAAAACTCTTGTCTCCGATCGGATGCTCCCTGAAACACAAACAGAAAGGTGGAGCTTCAGTTTCGGGCGGAGGCGAGCTCTCAGATGACTCTCAGCTACTACCACCCCGCATTTGACCTCATTATCCTTAAAGCTGAGATATTTCGCTAACAGACGGACAGTCGTGGAAATCTCTCAGCTACGACCGAACCAGATTTCACCTCAGTGAGGGAAAATGACCTACATGGAGCAATTTAGAGTTTTATTGTTTTATGTGGCGGCCATCTTGAACCGGGTTGGCTCTGAAAGCTAACGACTCGCAGACGCACACCCAGAGGTTAATCCCCGAAGGTTTCGCTGAAATCCGCTGAGCGGTTCATGAGATATTTTGCTAACAGACACATGAGGAGGTCTCTTTCTCTCAGGTGGATAAAATGGCGTCAATCAACCTGCTGATTGGGTGAGGAGGTGATTAACCCGACTGGATCAGGTGTGAAGAACCTAAAACCTGCAGGATGGCGGCGCCTCGAGGCCTGGAGTCTGACGCCCCGTGTTAGATGAATATTTGTGCGTTGGCGCCACCTGCAGGCCGAGAAAAGGACGCCATGCAGCATCCTGGGAAACTGGAGACAGTCAGGATCATCAGTCCGAATCAAACTTTAACCTCAGATCGACTTCATCATCAGCGTCAAACCAGCAGGATTATTTCTTCTTCTTTTTCTCCACCTCGGCCCCGCCCCTTTCTGTCTCACTCCCTGAATGAACGACCATAACGGCGTGCTGCCGCTCACAACGCTTCCCTTTTCTTTGGAACGCCACGACTGCGGCTCCCAGAACTGACATTTTTCTCGGTTCTCCTCCTCATCGGTGAAGTTTAGCTTCTTTGCTCGTTTTTTTTTTCCGCGGTTGCCATCGGTAACCACGAAACATCCAATTGATTTTATCCGTTTAACTGTTGTTTTATTGTGTTTGGAATTGAGTTTTTAATTCATTACTGTTATTATTTATGACTGATGTTCAGGACTTTGTTCCAGCTGTGGCTGCTGTTCATGATGATGATGATGATGATCATCATCATCATTTAAACACACCTTCACAGTCATGAGGAGCTTTGTGTCGGCCATTTACGGCTGAATGTGGGCGTGTGGCGGGCAGAACCTGAGGGGCAAGTGGGATTTAGAAAGGTGGCATGAATCCTACACGATCTTTTCTAAATGAGAGCCCTGGTCCTGGTCCTGGTCCAGGTCCTGGTCCTGGACCTGGAGGGCCGCCATCCTGCCTGTTTCAGGTGTTTCTCTGCTGTGTCACCTGTTTCTGCAGGACTTAACGAGCTGCTGAGGAGCAGAGAAACATCTAAACCCTGCAGGATGGCGGCCCTCCAGGACCAGAACCGGACACCGCTGATGTAAACAATAAACAAACAAATAAAGGGATCACCCACTGGCTGCCAATCTTGGTCTTCTTGAACTTGTCCCGTTTGTACTTGGTGTGCTGCTGCTCCAGCGTCTGCACGGCGGAGATGATCTGCCTCAGGGACTTGTACGTCTCCTGCGGGTCGTCGATGACGAAGCTGGAGTACTCCTCCTGCTCGGGCCCGTCGTACACGGACTTGCTGCCGCACGCCTCTGCGGAGTCACGGCAGGATGAGCGACGGAGAAGAAGAAACTCTCTGACAAAGATTTAAACATAAAAGAAGAAGAAGACCTTGCATCTTGGTGAGTTTGGTCATGTAGGCGCTGAAGAGGGAGTAGATCCTCTCCGTCTCCCGGTCTCCGTCCACGTCCAGCTGGATGTTGGCCGGGAGCCCGCTGCAAACAGAAAGGGAGATCGGTGAGGAGGAGGAGAACCAGAAGGAGGCTCTGGTCCTCTGGAGGGGGTTCCGTACCCGGTGCACGGCGTGCAGCCTGGCGCCGTGTCGGCCAACAGCCTGCAGCAGAGCCAGTGGCCGTTGAGGTAGGCCGACGGGTGGTAGGTGCTCAGGCGCTTGCGGTTGCACTGGCTGACTTTGGTCAGGATGTCGATCCAGTCGCGCGCCTCCACGCAGTTGTTGGCCTGGATGTAGAGCGCCCGCTCCGGCTGGATGACCTGGAACATCTGGAGGAGGAGCAAACCGGAACGTTCAGACACCGACAGGACAACCCACCCAACCCCCGGAGCGCAGAAAGAGCAGAGATCCTCACGTTTTTCATCTTGAAAGACTCCTCCTCCAGCCGCTCCACCGCCAAGATGTTCTCTATGGGAATGCTGCACAGAGCGCCCTCTCCTGGAGGCATTGGGAGGCGCGAGACGGGTGAGGAAAAAGGTACGAGAGTCTGGAAGCAAAGCGAGCTCAGGCTGCCGTAAAGACCCCCGAGTAAGCTTTCTAACAGAGAAATTTACCGTTTGTCTCTGCCAGGAAATCCCTTCGTATAGTCCCATTCTTGATGAAATCCCTCCGGACCAGTAAAATCTAAACACTCCTAAAAAAACCCACCTCGTTCAGACGGAGAATCTCTGAAGGAAAGCTTTCATATCTGTGAATTTGGCGCAGTCACTCCGGTGGTTTATGACAAGAAGGGCTGCCATCTTGGAAGGTGCTACCTCGTTAGTTTCTGAGCAGCAGAACATAAATACTTCTGCCCTGTTAGCTCATAAATCTGTGAAAACGTGACCCTTTTAGCTTCTGTCTGTCTTTGTCTTCTATGTACGCCTCTGTACGCTGTCAGAAAACTTTATTAATCCAAAAATATCTGAACTTCGTCTGTTTTTTGGGTAAAATATGTGCTAAATATTAGCGAATAGTGTTTAAAAACTGAAGTGTGTGGTAAACAAAGCCGTAATATTTCCAGAATTTTGAGCAAAAAGACTGTATTATATAGGTTTAAGTTAGTGGACATGTAAAGTACTGAAAGGGTTCTGGTCGGGTTGGAATAATTACAGAACCTGGTCATTTTATCACAGAGTTAAACACTAAAAAACAGGCATTCAGTTTGACTCAGGACATCGACGCTCGTCGCCTGTTTACACAAAATGGATAATTTCTGTTCATTTAGGTAAAAAAAGGGTGTTTCTTTTTGTTTCGACAGGAGTTAACAGTCCAGAGGGACGGGCGAAGCACCTAGCAAGATGGCTGCCTCGCAGTTCGCCTCAAGCCCCTGGCGGCTGTTCCAATGATCTGGTTTTGTGACTCTTCTCCACACGAGACGAAACGCTTCAGAGCTAACGAGATTTTCTCTTCCCTGTGGTGAACACGGACAGATCCCGCCCCCCTCGCCACCCCGCCGATTCAGACAAACAGAGGCATAACCAGCCGAGGAAAACGACGCGGCGGCGGCGAACCCGCTGACCTCACCTTTTGTTTTGTGGTAGGTGAACTCGTGGTTGGTGAGGCGGAACCACCTTTTCTTAAAGTTCTTCATCCCGAAGCGTTTTCTCCCCTGAGCTCGTTTTATCATAAACCTGAGGGAGGAAAAAAAAAACAAAGTTCAGATGTTTGAACGGGAGGCGGGATTCGTCTCATCTAAAGGATCCGTCAGCTTTTATGAGTCCAGAGAAGATCAGACGTTCAGCCGAACTTCAGGGTTTTTAACTTTAAAGCTTATTTAAAATGAGTTTTCCCCAAAACATTGTTAGCGTTAGCGATCGTTTCGGCTCCTGTCCTGCTTGTTTCAGTTTCAGCTCGTTTAAAACGGAAATTGAAACCATCCAGCATGTTATCAAAGCCTGCCTCTCTGATGGTATGGGGGTGCATTAGAGCCTCTGGAAAGGATCTCCAGGTTTTAGAGCAACATCTGCTCCCGTCCAGGACTGTTACACATCCTCTACAGACAGAATGGGGCAGCAGCTGCTCTCCTCGGGTTCTAGACGTGTTTAGCTGTTATTTCAGGGAGAAGCAGTAACAGGATGTGTTTGTTTTAGGAGCTAAAATGGAGGACACGAGGAACACCACAGCACCTACTCGCCGTCTCTTCGACCCGCTCTGTCTGAGCAGGCTGAAAGGCGCCGGCGCTTTACTTTACGGGGACAGAGTCAGGTTCACGAAACAGGCGGAGTAAAAGAGGTTAAAGCGTCACGGAGCCGGAGGGTCAGGCGTAAAGTAAAGCGCAGCGGCGTCAACATTCAGGGAGGAGGCAAACACAACATGGAGGCCATGTGCAGAAAGTCTTACCTGCCTTTAGAGCCCCTCCCATCAACCCTCTGTACCATGACTCTGACGCTCCTTCGCCCCGTCAGCAGAAACAAAAAGAGGGCGAGGACGCCGGTGAGTGACGAGCTGCAGCTTGGCGTTTAACAGCTCGCCGACCGACTTTAACCAAACAAACAGGAAGTGGTCTCTGGACGCGCCTGCAGCCGGAGACGGCCGCCACAGCCAGCCCACCGGCTGCGGTTCAGTCATTTTGCAGATTTGGAGCGAAGGAACTCTCGGAAACAAATCATCAGCTGTACGTCTGCAGCCACTTAACCCGATTTAAGATGGCCGCCGCAGCTAAACAGAAATGGCTACAACTCCGTCAACCTTGCAGACGATGAGCTAAAACTTGGCGTGGTTGTAGCTAAGAGTCGTCCCCAACGCGCCAACAAACAGCCGAAAGTTTTCTGAAGATAAGAACCGAACCTTCGGCTCGCGTCTCACCCTTCTTTCAGCATGATCGGCGTTTCGATGCTCTTCTGGTCCCACTTGCCGGAGGTGGAGATCAGGTCCAGGAACTGAGAGGACACAGAGATGGAATTAAAAAAAAGGGGCGTGACGTCCTTCGTTCTCGCCCGCGGCGTTCACAGAGCGAGGGTTCAGACTCACGTTCTTCACGGCGTCCGCGTACTTCTGCTCGTTGAAGTGGTCGTAAAACGCAGCCATGTAGGACTCTTTGAAGTTGGCCTTCAGACGGAGACAAAAGAGGGACAAATCAGAAGTTGGCTCCGGCGGCGGAGACGTGATCAGACGAGCGGGCGGAGACGCACGGATTTGGACTTGGCCAGACTTCCGAGGGTCTGGATGGTCTTGGAGATGAGGGTGAGGGTTCGGGAGGTGGCGGGATCCTACGGAAACACAGGGAGAACAGGAAGTGACCCGTCGTTTTTTTTCCCCGAAGGCGCGCCTGAGCGGCTCGGAGGTGGGCGGGGCTGGGACTGACCGGGTGGTGCGGGCGCAGCTGGAACAGGTTGGGGGACAGGATGGCCGGGGCGAAGAACCGCAGGAAGATGAAGCTGCTGACGGCCGTGTATCGGACGTCCTGGTCAACTGGAGACAAACAGGAAGATCGGCTCAGACGGCGGAGGAGCGAATCATCTTTGTGTAACGTCGGCTCCAACCGGCTGCTTCTTTAACAAAGATGGAACTACAAATTTATTTACAAACACGACCAGGAAGTTCCTGCGACTTTTATTCTTTTCAAAATATTTAACTTTTTAAAAAGAAAATTCCCTTTAAATCCACAGATTTCTTCATTTTCTTCAGAAACAAAATCTGCTTCAAAAAACTGACTCTTATTGTCTTTTAGCTACCGTTTAGCTATTTTTACATTTTAGCTACAATATTTTTTAAGCTACTGTTTTGAGGATTTAAGCTTTAGCATCTAGTTTGCTTCTTTTAATTACAGGTTTGTAATTTAGCTACTGTTCTATCCTTCTGCTCCTCATTCAGTTTTACATTTTAGCCACAGTTTGGCTAATTTTAGCTTCAGTTTTTTTTATTTTTGTATCAGTTTTGCCAATTGTAGCTTCAGTTTTGCTAATTTGAGCTAATTCTGTTCCATAATTCTGCTCCTTTTAGATTTTAGCCACAATCTAACTAGTTTTTGCATCTGTTTTGCTCATTTTAGCTCCTGTTTAGATAATTCTTACATCAGTTTAGCTAATTTTAGCTACATTTTATTCATTTTTGTATGAATTTTGCTAAAACTGACATTGGTTTTGCCCATTTTAGTAACAGTTTTGTTCATGTTTCTATCAGTTTTGCTAATTTTAGCTAATTCTGTTCCAGAATTCTGCTCCTTTTAAATTTTAGCCACAATTCTACTAATTTTAGCTTCTGTTTAGCTCATTTTAGCTTGAGTTTAGATAATTCTTACATCAGTTTAGCTAATTTTAGCTCCAGTTTATTCACTTTTATATCAGTTTTGCTAAAACTGACCTCAGTGTTGCTAATTTTAGCTTCAGTTTTGCCCATTTTAGTAACAGTTTTGATCATGTTTCTATCAGTTTTGCTAATTTTAGCTAATTCTGTTCCAGAATTTTGCTTCTTTTAGATTTTAGCCACAGTTTTACTAATTTTAGCTTCGGTTTTGCTCATTTTTACATAAGTTTTGCTACTTTTTGCATCAGTTTTGCTAATTTTAGCTTCAGTTTTGCTTGTTCTGACTTTAAATCAGCCTCAGCTTCTTCAGCGAAGTCGTTCAGTTTATTTATTTTGCTCCAAGTCAGACACAAACTCTCGTCCTCTCAGAGAGCGGTACAAATAAAAACAGGTCTAAATTCTTAATTCAGATCCAGATTCAAACCCAATCAGTCATTTTTTAATTCTTGTTTTAAATTGAGACGCAGCGCCGTCAGACGGCCAGCAGGAGGCGCTACATCCTCACACTTCGCTCCACATGAAGCGTCTTGAAATCCACCGCAGGAAGCTCCTGTGAGCCGTTACCTTGGAAACGGGTGGCGGCGGACTCCCGCAGCGAGAAGAAGATGTCACACATGACGGTGGGGCAGCGGACGCCGGAGGTGGTGATGACGCCGAAGATGTGGTCCACGTACTGACGAAGGTTCTCCTGAGGGGTCAGAGGTCAGAGAGGTCAGACACGCACGCACACACACTAACACACACACACGTGCACGCCGCCGCTGCTCCTACCCGGTTGGCCTCCAGGTTCTCGGACTCTTTGAGCTTCACCGGGTCGATCTCGCAGGGTTTGTGCTCCGTGCAGATCTGTGACGAGTTCAGCGCAGAAACGTTAGTTTCACCCTGGACTGATGTACGGACACGAGGCGGGTTAAAAACATGGCGGGCGGCGTGGCCTCACACCTCGTCAATGATGGGCTTGAGCGTCACTTGCAGGTAGTGCATCCCGGCCAGCTTCATGGTCTCATCGATGCACTTAGACGTCAGAGAGTTCCCCCGAAAAATCGTGTTTGGATCCCTGAAAACGGAGAAATTATGTTTTTATAAACCAGTAAATTAATCCTTTCACGTCTAACAGTAATCTGATTACAGCGGCAAAACCTGATTTCCACTCCTGCCTTCATTAAGAACGTCGAGCTGTTTCCTCCTGACTTATTAAAGCTAAATTAATCCCAAATAATAAAAACACACGACCTCCCGGGGCTTCAAGCTGACTCACTGCGTCCGGTTGATTTCGGCGTGAGCGATGGCGCTGATGAAAGGCACGATTTTGCCGTAGTGCAGGAAGAGCCGGACGAGCGGGACGGCGGCCTCCTGCTTCTCCCGACACACCTCCCCCAGGACGTGGGCGGCGGACGCCGACACGGGCTGAACACCGGCCGCGGAGAGGGAGATGGTGAACAGAGCGAGGCGCTGCGGCGGGGAGGGGCACGGCGGCGGAGGGACACGTACCTCGGCGTTGGCGGAGTCCAGCAGCAGGTCTCTGAGGGGGGTGTAGTGCTCGGAGGGGAAGACGTGGTCCTCGGTGTAAACGATGTTCAGACGCAGAGAGCCGAGATCCTCCACCTTCACCGACTTCCCTCCGTTTTCTCTGGGCTGCAGGAAGTACCTAAAGAACCAAAAACAGCTCAATTAAACTACAAACATGTCCGTCAGTACACAAAATATACAACAGGAAGTACCTAAACAACCAAAACATCCGATTAAACTACAAACATGTCCTTCAGTACACAAAATATACAACAGGAAGTACCTAAAGAACCAAAAACAGCCAATTAAACTGCAAACATGTCCGTCAGTACACAAAATATACAACAGGAAGTACCTAAACAACCAAAACATCCGATTAAACTACAAACATGTCCTTCAGTACACAAAATATACAACAGGAAGTACCTAAAGAACCAAAAACATCTGATTAAACTACAAACATGTCCGTCAACACACAAAATATACACAGGAAGTACCTAAAGAACCCCAAAACAGCCAATTAAACTACAAACATGTCCGTCAATCACATCAAATCTACGATCATTAACGCTCACTAACGAGAAAATCTGCATTTTCTGCAGAACGCAGAGGGCCGAATGAAGTGAAGCTAAAATTAGTTGTTAAAGCTAAAAGAACTAAAACATTAGCTAAAAGCTAAAAGGAATAAAATACTAACGAAAAGGTCACAGTAGAAAATATTAACCTGAAATCAGTAAAACCTGATTTGAAAGCTAATAGCAGCAAAGCGCTAAACGTTGCTAAAAGGTAAAAGTAACAAAACTCCTGCTGTACAATGAAAGTAGCAAAATGCTAGTACAAGCTAAAAGTAGTGAAATGCTAAATGTAGCAAAACCTTAACTCCAAAAAATTGGAAAACAATATCTAAAAAGTCTCAAAAACCTGACTAAAAGTAGCAAAATGCTAGCTAAAACCAAAATGGAGCAAAACCTTAAATTAAAAGTTGCAAAACAATAAAAAAGTCTGCTAAAAATAGCTAAATGCAAGGCAAAAGCTGAAAGTAGCAACATGCTAGATGAAAGATAATAGTGGCAAAATGCTAGCTATAAGCTTAAAGCGTCAAAAATCTAACTAAAAGTAGCTAAATGTTAGCTAAAACCAAAAAGTAGGAAAACCTTAACTAAAAAATTGGAAAACAATGTCTTAAAAGTAGCTAAATGCTAGGTAAAAGCTACAAGTAGCCAAACACAAGCTGAATGATAATAGTGGCAAAATGCTAGCTTAGAGCAAAATGCTAGCTTTAAGCTTAAAGTGGCAAAAATCTAGGTAAAAGTAGCTGAATGTTAGCTAAAATCTGAAGTAGTAAAACACTAACTAAAAGGTAAAAGCAGTGAAATGCTGACTATAAAAGTAGCAAAACGACAGCTAAAAGCTAAAAGTAGCAGAACGTTTCTATCGGGGAAATTATTTATAAATAAAGTTCAATATGTTGAAAATTATAAAAGTTACAAAAACCAAACGTCCCAACAGCCGAAAGCGGAACGAGCCGAAGGTTTTGATGCAGGAACTGAAACAGCAGAAAGGTTCTAGCAGGTTCTAACAGACCCGTTCTCCTCTCACCAGGCATCGTGGACTCCAGCTTGACCCAAAACCCGCAGAGGGACCCGGACGCCTCCCAGGAACTCGTCCCCAAACTTCAGGTTGCTGGCGTTCCACAGGTCCACCCTGAACACCAACAGAACGGTTACGCTCAAACACCGGCAAGAACCCGACGTTCCCGCCCGGCGAAAACAGCGGCGCCGGCGGCGACCTCACCTCAGAGCCAGCTTGTCCACGTCGTCCTCCTCCACGTCGAACTGCCGCTTCGTGCAGCTCGGCGGCCGCGTCACCTGAAGGCAGAGCCCAGAGGTTAGAGGTTACTACGCGAAAAAGAAATGCACGGCGGCAGCGGCGTTCCCGTGGCGATTAATAAGGCGGTTCTGTCAGAGAACAACGGGCCGGGCCGCCTGCTGTCTTTCCGCTCGTTCACGAGGTATTTTGGCGACAAGAGCAAAAAAAAAAAAAAAAAAAAAAAAAGTTTTTTAAGAATACCTCGAAGTAGAAAACCTCGTCAAACTGAGGATTGTTGGTTTTCCTTTTAACTTTGGTCTTTTTGGCTTCTGACCTGAGAGGAGACAAAAACAGAAACAAACACGTTTATTAAATTTAACCCCACGATGGAGGGTCAGTCGGAGGACCGGGGGGGGAGGAGCTCACCTTGACGGGCCGAGTAGGGAGACGGCGGCGTACGGATCGCACTGACCGTTGACGATGGGAAGACCTTGGCATTCCAAGACTCTGTTAAAAAACAAAAAAATTATCTGTTTCCATCTTTTAATCTTACAGCAAGAATCCATTTGTGACCTGACCCCGCTGACCCCCATGATGTCATGATGGCGTAAGGCAGATTAGCGTCCAAACCGTGGGACGAATCACTTCCTGTCTGTCACGGCGATGCACCGCTACTCACACGGCGGGATGAATTACAGCAGACTAAGCTCACACACAGAAGAAGGTGCGGGCGGGGCTAAGCCGCAGCACTTCCTGTCCAGTAAGCTGGTTTACATAACCTCTGCCCGGCCTGCAATCCAAACCCCGCCCCCTTCTTTCTGCCGCCACGCCAACAAGCCGAGATAATGGGCCGGTGGTTACACATCTCAACCCACTCATCAGAAGCTCGAGTCAGAGGGGCGTTTACGGTTACGACCGCAGCCGAAGAGTCTGGTTGGTCCGCGAGCGCCGAGCCGGAAGAGCCGAAAGAGCCAAAACAGCCGAGCGTTTCAGCTGATATCAAAAGTAAATATTTGGTTTTAATCCCAGACAACAAATTAACGTCAAGCTGTTTTTAAAAAGAACCTGATGAGCAGAACGTCAGCTAAAAGCTAAAAGGAGCGTGACGCTAGCTACAAGCCACAAACAGCAGAGCACTAGCTAAAACAGGCAAAATGCTAGAAGAAAGCTAACTGTACCAAAAGGCGAGCTAAAATCTAAAAGTAGCAAAAGGCTGAATAAAGGTAGCGAAAAAGTAGCTAGAAGTAGTAAAATGATCGTTACAAATGTCAAAAGGCTAACTTAATGTCTGGGTTCCTGTGTGTGAGTGTGAGTATGAGTGATGCATCTGTTTCAGCAAGGATCTTGGTGAGGAACCTGGGCAGCCTACACAGGTGGATCTCATCAGCCTCATCAGTGTTGGGGGATAAAGGAGCAGCAGAATCTCCACTCAGTGCTGGATGATTAACGTGCACCGGTAGTCTCTCTAGCCGTCTCTCGCAGTTCACTGTACTAGAGATTTTGGATTTGTTTCTTCGGTTATTTTCCAGTGATCTCATAGCCCTGTGCTTTGCCAGCCTTTAGGTTCGCTTCTGGATTGTCTAGCTGGATCAAGTTCCATTGTTTTTTCCTCCGGTGGATGAACCTGCAAGCCTGCCTGCCCGCTGCTTCCCCCCACACCGCTTCATCAATTCTCTGGCACCCAGTCTCAGGAATCTCCGCGACCCATCCTCCACACAGGACCCTGGACACACTACCCCATGCTTCTACCAGAACCATTCTAAGTAAGCTACTTCATTCTGCTTCACTGACAACCTCATTCTAGGACACCAGTAACCCCACTCTCATTCCAGGAACTTCTGATTGAACGAAGCTACCAGAGGGAAAAGCAGAATTGTCACGGCCTTTAAAGAAATAAAATTAAACCCTTACCTCACTCAGTCTTGTTGATTTTGCATGTGGGTCAGAAGGTTAATGCCTAACATGACACTTAAAGTACCCAAAGACTGGTTAAAAGTAACCAAAGACTGGTTAAAAGTAACGAAAGACTAGCTAAAAGGAACCAAAGACTGGTTAAAAATAGCCAAAGACTAGTTAAAAGAAACAAAAGACTAGCTAAAAGTAACCAAAGACTGGTTAAAAATAGCCAAAGACTAGCTAAAAGTAACCAAAGACTGGTTAAAAATAGCCAAAGACTAGTTAAAAGAAACGAAAGACTAGCTAAAAGTAGCCAAAGACTGGTTAAAGGTAACCAAAGACTAGCTAAAAGTAGCCAAAGACTGGTTAAAAGTAGCCAAAAACCTAAAAACTAAAACTAACTAAACGGCAGCTAAAAGTAACAGAAGAAAACGACAATAAAGTAAATATTCTGCAGCAGATTTTAACGAAGTGATCTCAAACTCGTTTTATTTTGTAATATTTGTAATATAAAGGTTATTCTTTTTGAAAAGCATAAAAGTTACAAAAACCAAAAAACAGAGCAGCCATCGGCTGAATCAGCCGAACCCTTTGATATATTAACAGCTAAAACAGCAGTTTGCAGAACTGAAACAAAAAAAAGCCTCAGGGATGTTTTGACGCAAAGATGAAGACGAGCGAGCCGAGTGTTAAAATAAAAGGTATTAAATCCACATCTGAGCGTTCGGACCTACAGCTGCTTTTAAATCTCAGATTTAACTCAGAGCTCATTTCAGGGGTCGAACTCGTCAGAACGTGATTTATTTCAGCTTCAGCAGCTAAAGAGGTGCTGGAGATATATTTATTTATTTATACAGTCTAAAATAATCCCCCCGTGGCGTTTAACGGTATCAAAGGATTAATTTCAAGACGAGAAAACTCATAATTCTGATGAACAAATATTAAATGTTTAATAAAGACAAGAGATGCGACAGATTTCTGTAATTTTTTAGAGAAATGGGACTAAACGACCTCCCGCTCTTCCTCTGGGAACGGCAAACGCACGCAGTAATCCCCCCGTGGCGTTTCATTCGCCGCCCGACCTCACCCGTCACGGCGGCGGATAATCAGATTCCCGTTTAAAGGCAGTACTTTAAACGGACAGTTTTGGAATTAAGCATCGAATGTTGGTCCGACTCGGGGCGCCATCGAAGCTCCGCCTCCACTGACGTGGGAGCGCTGACAACACGACGGCGACAGGAAGACGCCGCTGCGACGGTCCAACCGAGGCGAAGAAGAAGAGCCGCGTGTCTCTGTGATCGTCTGACCTAAAAGACAAAATCCTGATCCGTGGCGTCAAGTTGCGTCAACACAACGACAGGGGGAGGTCCTTAAAATGGACGAGAAGAGGTTTTAACAAAGGGGTCACCTGTGACCTTTGACCCCATGAGCCTTGAACCCAACAGGCGTCCAGCTGTGCAGTTTGACGTTCCTACATCACTCTGTTGGGGAGTTAGAGTACCGGGTCAGCTGTGATGACCTTTGACCCTGTCGCCATGAAATCAATCGTGATCATCCCTTGACCTAAGCGGTGTCCAGCTGTGCAGTTTAATCTTCCTGTTATCTGTGACCTTTGACCTTTGATCGGATCTGTACAGACGACGAACAAGCGCCGCCTCACACCCTCCTTGGCGGAGGCGGCGAGAAACGATGGCGTGAAAAACGAAGGATATGGTTTCCTCACCGCGTGGCCAGTTTGTGGCTGATGGCGCCGCTGTCGGTGATGACCTCGCTCAGGCGCAGCTCCAGGTGCACCTTCCCCTGCAGGAACACGACACAGAGACGGTTAGTTCGATCATTTTATCGACTCTCAGATCAACGTGTGGCCCGGTCCAGTCTGCAAACCCCCCCCATCGTTTCGCTTTTCAAAATAAAAGCCCACAAGCGTGAGGACGTGGGTGATCCTGCAGATTAAGTGTGACCCTGGGCGTCACTCTGGAGATATTTCCTGGATTAATGACATAATGACAGTTTAGTGGTGCAGCTGTCGAGAAAAGCCCCATTAATTGACGACATCAGTATGCGAACTCACAGGCGTCGCGTTCTCTGGGCGAACGCGCTCGCCGCCGGGACAATGCGTCCCTTCATGGAGACAAGAAGAGAGACACTCTATCTTCCCACTTCATTTGATCCATCTCCCTCTCTCTTCTGTCCGAGCTGAGCTCCCCTCACACTTCCTCTCCCCGGCTCCTCGGATGAATGTTCCTCTGTTTGGGATCGCCGCTCCGGGGCTACACACACCCATCTGTCTGCAGATGTTACCGCTCACCGCTCGCTGTGTGTGTGTGTGTGGGTGAGTGACAGCACTGAATAGTGAATGTAATAAATACAGCATGCTTGGACAAATGACAAAAATCCGCCCCACTCCTTGATTTTGAAGCTGAATATTAGGTCAATGAAGCTAAAATTGGAAATAAAAACGTGTTTTTTTTCTGTCGTCAGCAACAAACAGATTATTTTGAGGGAGTTTTTAATCCTTTAATCCTTAAGGAACATTATTGTAAACATTCATGTGTTGAGAGAGGCTCCCAGAATTTAACCCAGATATTTAAATGAATATTGTATTTATCCACTAATCCTCTAAGCAGCAGGAATAATTCAACTTTAGTGTTTGTTGTTTTAATATATCTATGAAACATTTAAAATGTATCATAGAACAGATGGATGGATGGTTGGATAGTTGGTTAGATGGATGGATGGATGGATGGTTGGATGGATGGATGGATGGATGGTTGGTTAGATGGATGGATGGATGGATGGTTGGATGGATGGATGGATGGATGGTTGGATGGATGGATGGATGGATGGATGGATGGATGGATGGATGGATGGA
>NC_051444.1:3950595-3959761 GCF_001649575.2 Kryptolebias marmoratus
TGGATGGATGGATGGATGGATGGATGGATGGATGGATGGATGGATGGATGGATGGATGGATGGATGGATGGATGGTTGGATGTCTGACGGACACAGAGTCCCGCTCGTCCGTCCAGCCCATCAGGACGTGAGCAAAGACATGAGTGACTCCGCCCCCGCAGGCTGGCTTTGTGTCAGGTGAACACACACCGTGTTTGTTTTGACTCCAGCGCTGACACACACACACACACACACACCCTCACACACACACACCCTCACACACACTCTCACCCTCACACACACGCAGCGCCTGTTTTCAGACCTGCTGAACTTCAGGATTATTGAATCGATGTTCTCACTTTGAGGAATCTTCTTGTTTTTCCTTCAACACTGACGGCTGAAGCCATAAACAACAAACTACCAACAACAACAGCAACAACACAACCTGTTCAGTTCCCTGACCTTTGACCTTTCTGACGCAGAGGGCTTCCTGTACTCGCTCAACAGTCTGAGGCTCTTTAAGGCCTTTCAACAACTTTTCCTTTCAGCTGATTTGCCGTCTAACGAAGTATTTTCATGAGTTTAGTTGGTGTTGAGTCACCTGACCTCCGAGGCTCCTAACTCAAGGGATGGACCAGAGAGGTTTCGACCTCTCAGACAACTCAGCAAAGAAGCAAACTCTCCGTGTCTCATTCCTTCAGCTGAATCTGGAACCCGGATCCAGGCCCACATGGAGCGGAGAGGTAAGAGGCCAATGCTTGGCTATGGCGGCCATCTTGAATCAGGTTGAAATACGGTCAATGGCCTCATGGGATATTTTGCTAACAGACGGTTTAAGGCAAAGTCTGACATCTTTGGGAATACCTGCAGCTACAACCACACCAAATTTTAGCTCAACGTCTCTAAAATATGACTGACTTACAGCTATTTTTGTGTTAGCTGTGGCGGCCATTTTGAATCGGGTCGACCCAAATAACTAATCTGTCGTAGAGGAACGCCCAGTGATCACTTCGTGGGAGTTTTAATCGTTTCCGTCCGGTGGTTCGTGTTTTTTGAGGATTTGAAGTCTTCTTTTATGGTTTTTTTTTTTTTTTTGGCGAAATGCGTCTCCATGGCAACTCGAAACGCCAATAAACGCGATCCCAAACTGCTCGTTTTGATGAGGGGTGCGCTCGTCCGTTCGGACTACAGCAAAGTTGACAAAAGGTATAAATTTAGAAAACTTTAACGACTAAAAGAGCCGGATTAAATCAAATTTTGGCTCCAGAGTTCGTTCCCGACGCTGACGGGACGAAAGTCGCGGCAGAATAAAATTTAAAATTCTCGCCCAGCTTTAAAACCGAACAACCTGAAATACAAATCAGATTAAAACAAACAAAAACAAAAACCGACCTGAACTTCTGAGTCCGCGCTGATGGGCTGCAGCTGGAACCAGGTGTCTTTCCCCTGATACTTCTGCAGGTCCTCCTTCTTCACAGCGACCTTACCTGCACACACACACACACACACACGCACACACACACACACACACACACACACACGGAGACACAAACAAGCTCAGTTCCTGCTTCCCAAAGAGCCGACGTGTTCAGATGTTCAGCTCGATGCGCTCGCTCGCATGTCCGCTCATGTGCGGTAAATCCACACGGCGCTGTGCGCTCCGGTGGCCTGGAGATAACCCCTGGAAGTTTGGTAACGCCCGCATGCGTTCACTCACACACTCACACACACACACACAGAGGCGGGGGCTGCGGAGGTGCAAACGTTTCACAGTTTCGTGGTGAGCGATCAAACGGACAGATTCACACCGACACACCCCGACACGCTGCAGGAAACGTCAGAACATCACAACGTTTTAACAAACCAGGAGCCGAACCTCCCGCTTCAAGAAATATACATTTATTTTTATTTTTTATAAATCTGACAACATCATCAGGCTTTTCTTTAGGACCGGCTGTGAAAAGCACAGAGCAGTCTTTCACGCAGCGCTCTGTTTCTCCGTTTTCTGTCACGTTAAAATGAAGCAAAACAAGAATAAATTAAAAACCGAGCATCCCTCGAAGGAATGCGTATCGCCCGCCATCTTGTGTCGAGACAGGTAGCCATTTTGGTCCATCCTTAAACAGCAACGATAAACTCAGCTGTTCGAGCTGCTGCCACATTAAATCGTACCTCAGCGTCTGTAAAACTGACGCTGCGGCGGCCATCTTGAACTGAGCTGAGTCCGAAAGTTAAAACAGCTGAAGACGAAAATCCAACGATTGTTTCCTGAACGTGCGTGAGGAGGCGGGGCCGACGCCAAGACTCAGAGGACGACTCTCAGCGACCACCACCCCAGGTTTTAGCTCCGTACGAGTCAAACTGACCGACACATGGCTGTTTCTGCGTTCAGGTCAGCTGCAGACCAACATCCGGTGATCCGGTTCGGCTGGTTTTAGCCACCACTCTACTAGCTTAAACTTTTAACCACCAATTAGCTCATTTTAAGTTTTAGCTACTATTTTTTCTTCTCTTAGCTTTCTGGTAAGATTTTGCTTTTTTTAGTTGTTAACTACAGTTTAGCAAATATTATCTTCTGCTAGCTTTTAGCTCGTTTTGCTGTTTTTAGCTTATTTTACCTCACAGCCTCAGTTTGTCATTTAAGCTACAGTTTTGTTAATTTTAGCTTTTAGGTAAGATTTTACTTATTTAAGTTGTTAGCAAATGTTATCTTTTTCTAATTTTAGCTTTTAGCTGCTGTTTTGCTGGTTCTAGCCACCACTCTACTAGCTTAAACCTTTAACCACCAATTAGCTATTTTTTTCTTTTCTTAGCTTTCTGGTAATATTTAGCTTTTTTTAGTTGCTAGCTACAGTTTAGCAAATATTATCTTCTGCTAGCTTTAGCTTTTAGCTCGTTTTGCTGTTTTTAGCGTTTAGGTACGGTTTAGCTTATTTTACCTCACAGCCTCAGTTTGTCATTTAAGCTACAGTTTTGTTAATTTTAGCTTTTAGGTAAGATTTTACTTATTTAAGTTGTTAGCAAATGTTATCTTTTGCTAATTTTAGCTTTTAGCTGCTGTTCGGCTGGTTTTAGCCACCACTCCACTAGCTTAAACTATAATTTTAAGGGTTCTAAAATTACAGACCTAAGGCCCTAGGTCTGTAATTATCACCTCATTTTTTCTTTCTCTGTGTTTTTGTGTTTATGGAGTCAAGATGGCCGCCACAGCTAGACTAAAATGGCAACAACTCACTCGATCTTTCGGCTACTGAGCTGAAATTCGGCGTGGTAGCAGCTGGGGCCGATCCCTAAGAGACCGGGTAATCCTCGGCTGTGACCACGGCTCAGATTAGTTTTTATCTAACAAATAATCTAAAAGATGATTATTTATGCAGATATGAGGTGAAAAAGGAGGCAGAGCCGTTAACTCACCGATGCTGGAGTCCCTCCTGAAGACGTCCCTGTCGAAAATGTAGAAGGAGAGGTGTCTGAAGCTGCGGGGGATCTCGCAGTAGAAGTCCTCGCCGTAAAACGGGCTGAACGGACCGAGGACACACAAGGAGAACCCGGGTTAGAAACCGATGTTTTCAAAGGAACCGAACTGAAGTCAAATCATGAATGTTATTCAGTCAAACACATCTACAGAAATGAAAGAAGAAGAAGCCGTTTTTGAACACGAAGAAACGCCGGAAGACTTGGTGGGAGGAACGGATCTACAACCGTACCAGTATGAACCTGAACCGACGGCTGGATCTCCAGAATCAGATGAAAATTCTTCAGGTTCGGATTCTGATGATCACCAGGACTGTCATGGCCGACAAAACAACGCGCCTAACGACCGAGTTCGGAATGTGGAACGATGAGAACCGATTACCCCCAGATCGTTGTCATGACATCAGCACACAACTCTGAAAATCAACATAAAGTCAGCAGGAGAGAGCTAACGATGCTAACTCGAAGCTAATGATGCTAACTCAAAGCTAACCAGATGGTAACTCAAAGCTAACAATGCTAACTTCAAGCTAACGATGCTAACTCAAAGCCACCCTGATGCTAACTCAAAGCCACCTCGATGCTAACTCAAAGCTAACCCGATGCTAACTCGAAGCTAACCCAATGCTAACGATGCTAACTTGTAAACATCGTGAGCTCCAGAGGAGCATTTATAAACTCTCACCCATCATCAGCAGCAGCAGATTCAGACTCTGTTTCCACACCAGAACACCTGGAACTGACCCGAGTCGTTTCATGACGACATTAAAACAAGTCAGTCCCCGTGTCTTCCTGCCACCGTAGTTTATTTTGAAAGGATTATAAAGTGGAAACAAAGGTCGTGAGCGGTCAAATTAAAGGAACATGAAGATCTCTACATGAAGTCAAACCCATCCCTCAGAAGAAGATTGATGGTTAATCTGTAACGTGTCTCTGTTTTGGTTTCATGGGGGCGTCTTCAGCCGGCGGTCGGACTGGAAACGTACTTTCACCTCAACCACAAGTCCTTCTTCCTCCTCCTCCTCCTCAGAACCGGATCGATTGGGTCAGTTAATCACGAATGAAGCCTGCAGGTGTTTAAGTCCTTCTATGAATAGTGACTCCGCAGCTCGTTTTGTCCCCGCAACAAAAGGTCTGTTTGCGAGAGGACACGTCCCTGTCCCCGTCCCCGTCCCACGCCTAAACAACAGCAATAAGAAGCTCGTGAGCTGAACCCTCTGGGCTGCAGCTAATAATTACAGACTTCCTCCACGTCTCGGCAAACACAAAGCCCGGCGGAGGAGCGTGACTGAACTTGTAACAAACGATCTCCTTTTATTTAGATTTAATTAACTCGTCCAGGAGAAAAAGACATTTTTAACAAACTCTCATTTTCAGGACATTCTGTTTTATTTATTTATTTTTTTAGCTGTACTTTCTAGCAAATCAGAACACTTCCTGCGGAGTTCTCCTCTCAGCTGCACTTTATGAATAAAATAAAATAAATAAAAACAACAAAACGCAGACAGGATGCTTTCATCGTCAACTTTCCTCCGATTCACCAGATCCTTCGGCCTTTATAACGACCACCATGATGGATTTTCTCCTCTGTTTACGTCACAGTGAGAACGCTGAGTCAGCGTCGTCACAGAATGCTGAGTCAGCGTTCACTTCCTGTTTAAAGTTTCTGGTTTTTTTTGTTGCTTTGTTTTTTTGCGATCAAACATCTTCTGCAAACTTTCAGCTGCTTTAACCGTTCAAACACCAGAACGGTCCGACCGATCGGTGACCGCGCGCTCCGGCTTTTACCGTTTGTAAACTGTTATACTTTTTGAATTATTTAACTTTATTTACAAACATTCCTGCACAGAAACACACGGAGAACCCTTCAGTTCCTTTAAGAATGTTCTTCTCTTAGAGATCTGCTGTTTTTAGCTTCTAAAGCTACTTTTAGCTTTGAGCTACGGTTTGTACTTTGTAAATTTTTTAGCAATTTTTGCTAATTTTAGCTTTTAGCTACAATTTAGCTGTTTTTAGGTTTTAGCTTTAGTTTTGTTGATATCAAGCTTTAGCTACAGTGTTGCTGATGTAGCTTTTAGACATTTTCTAATTTTAGTTCTTTGCTACAGTTTTGCTACTTTAAACTACAACTTTTAACCGTTTTGCTAATTTTAGCTTTTAGCCACAATTTAGCTGTTTTAAGTCTTTAGCTACAATTTTGCTGATTTCAGCTAATAGATACTATTGTTCTTGTTTTAGCTTTTTGGTAAGATTTTGCTTATTTTAGTTGTCAGCTACAGTTTAGCAAATATTACCTTCTGCTAACTTTAGCTTTTAGCTAATGTTTTGCTGTTTTTAGCTTTTAGGTATGGTTTAGCTTATTTTACCCCACAGCCTCAGTTTAGCTTTTTTATCTTTTACGGTACAGTTTTCTTGATTTTAGCTTTTAGAAAAGATTTAGTTTATTTTAGTTGTTAGCCTCAGTTTAGCAAATTTTATCTTTTGTTCATTTTAGGTTTTAGCTGCTGTTTTTAGCCACCACTCTACTAGCTTAAACTTTTAACCACCAATTTGATAATTTTAGGTTTTACACACTATTTTTCTAATTTTAGCTTTCAGATAATCTGTTGCTTATTTTAGTTGATAGCTAAAGTTTAGCTAATTGTAGCTTTTAGCTACTGTATCTCTGATTTTAGCTCCTGTTCTGCTCAGCTTCCAACCTTTCCTCGAGTTCACTTCTGATTTTTTTTTCTCATGGTTTGAATTTGAAAAAAAACAAACAAAATAAAAAGAATCAGTCAGAAACCAGGAAGCTGGAAAGTCAGAGGGTCCTTGAACGCACCACAGCGACTTCTCCACGATCTTGGTCCTGAAGACCTCCTCCTGGTCCAGGTTGACGGTGCAGAAACAGTCTCTCATCCTGTTTGGTCCCGGGTACGGAGGGATGTTTTTGGCTTCTCCTGCACGGACAAAAGGGGAAGGAAATGAGCAGGAAGGAGACTCGGCCGGGAGCACCGAGTTCACTCGGCGGCGACTCGTTCAGGAACATTCAAAGGGCAGAAAGGAAACAACGTTCTGTGACTTCACACCTGCTTCAGCTCTGAGCGCAACACGTGTGCCCGTCTGAGCGTCTCACCGAAGAAGAAGAATGAGCTCAACCCTGCCGAGGCGCCGCGTCGCAGTTAGAAGCCCGAGTGTCGTTTCGAGTCGTGTTTCGAGTCATGTGCGTCCGGACCGCCGGATCCGTGAATGAGAGAATCCAATCTGTTCATCGGGCGTTTGACAGAAAGTGCTGTCAAACCAGACCTGTGGTGCTCCAGTCCTGGAGGACCAAGATCTGCTTTCTGAAGCTGTGGACCCTGTGGCCCACTCCAGGGACTCCAGAGACCCTGAGGACTCCAGGGACTCCAAGGACTCCAGAGACCCTAAGGACTCCAGAGACTTCAGAGACTCCAGAGACCCTAAGGACTCCAGGAACTCCAGAGACCCTGAGGACTTGTAACGTTTGGGTTGTATTAGGGAAGGAGAAGAGGCAGCAGAAAATTCACAACCACACCGATACTGGGAATTCCACGGTGTTGTCCTTTAATGAACTCTTCACCAACCTTACAAAGCCCGGTTGAACGGCTGCTATATTATCAAACATGAAAATGAGCAGAGTCCAAACTACCCGTAACGTTACTAAAGTTAGAGAGCTAACATGTCCATGTGGCAACTATAGCACGTTTCTCTCGCGCTCTCTACAGAGAAGCCACGGCGCAAAACGTGACGTCATTAGAGATACTGGAGTATCTTAAAGAGACACTGCACAACTACAGCTGTTACAGACTCCAGGGACTTCAGAGACTCCAGAGACCCTAAGGACTCCAGGGACTTCAGAGACTCCAGAGACCCTAAGGACTCCAGGAACTCCAGAGACCCTGAGGACTCCAGAGACTCCAGAGACCCTAAGGACTCCAGGGACTTCAGAGACTCCAGAGACCCTAAGGACTCCAGGGACTGCAGAGACTCCAGGGACTCCAGAGACCCTAAGGACTCCAGGGACTTCAGAGACTCCAGAGACCCTAAGGACTCTAGGGACTCCAGAGACCCTGAGGACTCCAGGGACTCCAGAGACCCTGAGGACTCCAGGGAATCCAGAGACTCCAGAGACTCCAGGGACTCCAGGGACTCCAGGGACTCCAGGGACCCTGAGGACTCCAGGGACTCCAGGGACCCCCGGGACCTCAGAGTCTCCTGGGACCCTGTGGTCCACAGCTACATGGTCGTGTTCCCTCGTCAGCGTTTAGCTCTAACCACGTCTCTGAAACTCTAAAACCTCAACTGAACGTTTTAAATGTGGCCGTTTCCTCGGCTGGGTTTGTAGGTTTAAACCTGTCTGAACTGTTGAGCACGGAGGTGGAGCCATCATGGTTTGGGCTGCAGTCCAAACGAGCGGGTTCAGATTTTCCTGCGTTTTTAAAAACCATAAACGGACGAACCTTCAGTTCCACTCAGTTTTCTCAGATTATTTAACTTTATTATCAATTTTTAACTAAATTAAAAATAAACACAGTAAACATTCGAGCTATTAAAGCCCCGGTAACTGTTTTATTATCTGTGTCTGTTAGCAAAATATCCCATGAACCAGCAGGCAGATTTTAATAAAACTCTCGGGACGTGATGTCCCCCCCCCGCGGCGCTCATGAATGATCTGTGAGGCGCCCTGATTGGTCGGAACAATCCCGGGATTACGGCAGATTTTTCCCATCCTCCTTAAGCTTCGACCCGTGTGACAAAAACCAAGAACCTCAGCGGGAAACGTGCAAATTAAAGGCCTACCGCTCCTCGAAGGAATGCATATCGCCCGCCATATTTAATGTAAGTTAACATGCAGATTAACTGTCTGTTAGCGAAATATCTCAGGAGCCACCGGACGGATTTTAATGAAACGATCGCTGGATGTTCGACTCCTGGAGTCGATCCAGTTCAAGATGGCGGCCACAGCCGACTGATCCGAGCGATCACAGAGACGAGGATAACGAGCTAAAACTCGGCGCAGCGTTTCATGGCGTGCGTGAACGGAAGAACGGATGAAGCTTCAGGTTTAGAAGGAGCCGGAGTCTGCGCCATAAAACCGAACGGAAACAACGCCAGAATCTGCGCTCCTTCGTCACGCCGGCGTTCTTCCTCGTCTGCTGCCGCCTCCATTTTCTGTTTCTGTTTCCCGTCTCTCATCTTCTCCTTCAACGCTTTGCTGAAAACTGGACGCAAGAAGCGACTTTCAACCAAACGACGACGACGTGCGGGCCTGGAGCTGCGGCGATGACAGGAGCGCGGCGGACACGGTCGACTTCCCCCCCGTCAGCGCCGTCAGCGACGAGAAAAAGAATCGAAAAAGAAACGAGGAACCAGAAGTGATTGAACGGACGCAGCTTCGTTCTGCTTCTGAGATCCTGTGAGCCGCTACGGACCCGTCGTTCCAATCGTGTGTGAGGATATCAGGGTGTGTGTGTGTGTGCAGCCAGCAGGCCCGGAGAACACACACACACACACTTCAAAATGAGAAAAAAAGGGGTTGTCACAGAGGAAAATACAAGCGAGCGTGAGAGGAGAGAGAAAACTGGAGAAGGTTACAACAGGAAATGATTCGAGGAGAAAGGAATTTCTGCTGAATCCAAGACGATGTTTGAAAGCAGCGAACAGCCCCGTTACCCCTGAGAGCGAGGAGGAGGAGGAGGAGGGGGGAGGAAGA
>NC_051444.1:3960358-3961038 GCF_001649575.2 Kryptolebias marmoratus
GTAAACACAGTTCACCGTGCTGCTTAAAGCTCTATCAGGCAGAGAAGAAGCCAGATGTGAACAGATGTGTCTCCTCTGGACCAAAGAGGAGAACTGTTCTGAGGTCAGCCTGCCTCTCTGATGGTATGGGGGTGCATTAGTCCAGAACATCTGAACAGACAGAATGGGACAACCTCGGGTCCAGATGTTCACAGACTGAACATCTGGACCAACTGGAGACGTGTTGCTGCCGTCAGGCTGAAAATGAACCTTTTTTTGACACGTTTTTTTACGTCCTGCTGAGATTAAATCTGAGTTTAAGAGAGTTTCGATTTACATTTTTTCACAACGTCCATCTTTTGTCTGAATGAAGAGTAAACGATGAGAACAAACGGGTTCCTGCCGGACACTGGATGATCGGAGCGTCTGCGGCTCCAGTTACTGATCAAACCCCCGCCGTGTCTGAGAGCTAATGTTCACACGGGTCTGTTAGACTCGGTGGAAACAAAAACACGCTTCTTTGGCGGAGGGGGAGGGGCATAGCGGTTTGTTGATGCAGGACGCTGATCTTTAGAGGACGGAAACATCCCGGTCAGAAGTCAGGAAACAGTTTAACCTCGACGCCGCCTCTGGGCTTCTCACCCATTTACATGATTCTCAGAACGCTCCTGGAAAAAAACATTAAAAAAGGAGGGGGGGGG
>NC_051444.1:3961167-3980219 GCF_001649575.2 Kryptolebias marmoratus
GTTGGTCCTCCCGTTCCTCGCCGATTCGTCGCCCTGAGGCGAGCGCAGCGACGTGAGGTCACAGGAAACCCTCCCCGTGGCGTTCCTTGGAGGATGATGGCGGCTGGAACGACCCTCAGCTACTTCCACCAAGCTGCAGCCTAACAGCTGATCAGCCCCGGAGGCCATCTTGAATCGAGCCTGAAGTTCAGTCCTCACCCCTCAGGTAGAGGTCGTCCCGGACGAGGACACCTGAAGGACGCGTCCCGCCGTTCCTCGGCGCTGCGGCCGACCCGGATCATTACTCCGCCTGCACCGTCAACACGCAGGCGTTTCCAGAGCTCGCCTTCGAGGACGAGAACTCAACTTCAGCTGAACGAAACCACCGAATCAGAACCTGTTCCTTGGCGGCCATCTTTGTGGACGTACAGCTAAAACCAACAGGGACGAGTGCCAACAGGGACGTTTTCCTGATTTCAAATCACGTTTCTCAGGCGTCCGTTCGTGTCGATTGGCGAACTTCCTCCCTCGCCGCCGGACGTTCAAACGCAGATTTTTAAAAACACGTTTCCATTAAAATTAGTTTTTTTGTTTTTTTTTTTAAATCTGCGTGCGACATCCTGTCAGCGCGTCAGGAGGCCGTGGAGCGATTTATTGCCCGGGAACGAGAAAAAATATATTCAAAAAGGGGGAATCTATAAGCTTCAGAATGAGGCCTTACATTATACGAAGGGATTTCCCAGCCCTGCAGCAGCCGTGTCTTTATAGCCTCATTTTTACTCATTAAAATCAATATTTTCATGTTTTTTTTTGCTTGACAAGTTGAGCTCAGTTTTTTTGGTGTGTGTTCACTGAGGCCCATTAGCTGTGGCGGCCATCTTGAATTTGGTCTACTCCAGGAGCCGGGTCAGTTGAATGTCCGAACTTTAAACTCGATGATTTTTCTGCTCACGGAGGATCTAAATAAACCTAAACGAGGATTAATGAGAAAGAAATTTGTTTTATTTTCATCTCAAACCCAACCTGAACTTCCTCTGACCTCTGAGCGAAGTTTCCCCTTTTTCATCTCCTTTGAGACGCTCGAATTCATATTTCTACATTTTCAGAAGGAATCTGGAGCGTTTGTTTCCACGGCACACAACGGCACTCAGTCTCGTTAAGCCGTTCTGGTTGTTTGGAGTAAAAACTGCCGTGTTTAACGGCCACAAACACCTGAGGAGCAGGTGAGCGGAGTGCAAAGAAAAAGGATCGTTTTTTATCAGATTTTAAATCCTAAAAAGGATCTAAAGTGTTTAAAACTAAAGCCGAATAAAAAGAAGCTGCGTCCAAATCAGAAAATAAATTCATCAAACCTGGTTTTTCTCTCTGTCGTGTTTAAACCAGACAAATAATTAATTTTTCTTTTAAAATAAAAAACAAGTTTATACAGAATTTTTACTCATTTTCTGATCTATACAAGACTCAGCTGCTAAAGTTAAAACGAGCAAAACAGAAGCTAAAAGCTAAAACTATCATAACCGTTAAAAAAAGCTACATCTGTAGCCAAACAGCAGCTGTAAGCTAAACAGAAGCTAAACGCAAAATTTAACAAAAGAGTTCATAAAAGCAAAACTGTAGCTAAAAGCTACAAACTGTGGCTAAAAGCTAAACTTAGCAAAACGGTTGCAAAAAGCTAAATGTAGCGAAACCAGAACAAACAGCTACAATTAGCATAACAGCAGCTAAAAGCTAAAATAGCTGAACCTTGGCTAAACGCTACAAACTGTAGCAAAACCTAAAATTTCCAAAACGGTAGCTAAAAGCTAAACTTAGCAAAACAGTTGCTAATCAGTAATCTGTAGTAAAGCTAAAAGTGACGGTAACTAAACCAAAAATGAGCTAAATGGTTGCAGAAAGCTACATGTAGCGAAACCAGAACTAAAAGCTACAATTAGCGTAACAGCAGCTGAAAGCTAAAACAGCTAAACCGTAGCTAACAGGAGCATAAGAAGACACGAACAGAGCTGAAGCAGTCCGACCGCAAAAAAAGAAAACCGTGAAAACGCTGACTCAGCATTTACGAAGACGCTGACTCAGCGTTCAGACAGTTCTGGATTGTTTATCTGTAAATAAAGCCGAAGCATCTGTTGAGTCTTACTGGAAGCAAAACAAAGATGGCTGCTCTCCTGGAGTCTTTCTCCACCGTTGGACGGCGTCCCTCAAGGACCAGCGTCGGGAACCACGACGTTCCAGCAGCAGAACCCGTTGTTGTTGGTTAGTCCCGGTTCCAGCTGTGCCACGGAGGACTCCCCGGTCTGGTCCAGAACCAGAGACACCCCCTCTGTCCCCTGGTCTGCGTCCGTCCACATCTGCTCTGAGTTAGCAGGACGGTTCCAGCCAATCAGGAAGAAAATCGGAGGGGGTCACTTCCTGTTTCCTGCCTTTCCCAGACGGTTCCGACTCGGGTCCCGGTCGTCAGCGGGCACGGAGCGACGGCGAGCTGAGTCAGCGGAAACAACGTCTCCCCAGGAGCTGGGCGACGGTGTAACGTAAACCCCGAAGAGAACCGACCCGACCCGATCCAACAAACTCCCACAGACTCCATTTATGGAAAAATGTCGCACAATTCACCAAAAAAAAAAAAGGCGAGAATCTCACGTTGTTATCACACCACTGACAGTGATAATGTCCCGCCTGTTTGTTAGCAAAATATCTTTCAGGAAGTGAGTCCACCTGACTGGAGACGGCTGACCCGTAGATGGCTCTAACCCGGTCACTTTTACAGATGTTGAGCTAACATCTGGAGCGGTGGGAGCTGAGAGTCGTCCCCAACACCTGCTCCGAGAGCGAACAGCAGCGGCGGGTGATATGCATTCCTTCAAGGAGAGCAAAGACTTCAGTGGCTGGAAATGCCCAAAACACACACACACACACACACTCTAACGGGACTGAAGCGCGTTAAAAACGTCAAAAGCTTTTCGATGTTTTTGACTCAGGGTTCTTACGCTTCTAGTCTCGACATCAATAACTGAGTTGAAACTCGTAAAGATGGCGTCAAAACAAACAGCAAATAATCCTCGAGTTCAGATTATCTCGGCTGCCTCGTAAGTGCTCAGATGTAAACAAACGCCTCGTAGTTGTTGGCAACAAAACCCGACACATTCAGAAAACCCTCCAATCGAAAACATTCTTATATATAATTTACGACCACATTGTTACATTCCTGTTTAATGTCAAATATATGTGGGACAGGACAATAAAAACAAATCGGTGTTGTGTATCGGCCAACAATCGGCCCGATTTCTAAAGATCGGCATAAAAGAAACTGAAAAAAAATCGGTGGAGCTCCTTTAAAAATCCAGATTAGAAAGCAGCTTTTTCTGTTTTAAGCCTCAGTTTTCGTCCAGCTGCAGCCGGACTGAAAAAAACCGTCCGTGAAGCAGATTATCTCCTCGCCGACGGCCCGATAGACGGGAGATTAACCCCAGGCCCGAGTGTTTGTTTGTTTGTTTGTTTTTCTGCAGCTCGTCGGTCTCTTCGCAGCGAAACACGGGAAGTTATCGTCTGATTTTAAAGGTTTTTACACCGAAAACGGGAAAAAGAAAACACGTCGCACCATCTAAGGTTTGATTAACTGAAACATTTGGAGGAATTTAATCAAGAAGTCCAGGAAAATAAGGTTTTTATTTGTAGATTTTAGTGAGGTGACCACTGGATGAACGCCTGCAGCTGATTAACCCAATTTAAGATGGCCGCCACAGCAAAACGCAAAAAAATGGCGACAAGTCAGCCATGTTTAAGGACACCGATACAAGGCGTCGTCCCCCAAACGCGACGCCACGGAGTCGACCCTGTCAGCAAAATATCTCCCGAACCGTTGAAACTCCCAGTTCAGTTTAAGATGGCCGCCACAGCTATTTGACCTCAGCCTGCGCGAGAGCGGCTACGTGTCAGCTAATTTCGTCTGGCGTGAAAACAGACGAAAGGGATCAAAATTAGACCAAAAAAAAAAAAAAATCGAAATCTGTGGTTTGATATCGCCCATCTGGTACGCTCTGAAAACCGCTGGGTTCCGCTGAGGACCCGTTCGTTGGGTTGGGTCGGTTTCAACCAACCTGACCAGCGTTAGGGTGTAATAAGTAATGGTTATTAACCAGGTAAAATAACCTGGCTGGTTTAGTTAGGTGAGTTTGGTTTGCTAAGCTAGCTGATGCTAATAGTGGTTAGCTAGCACCAACCCAGGTTAGGAGTTCTAATAAGACTAAATAACAACCCGAGACCCGGTGGTTTTTAGTGTTTAATTAAGTTTTTCTTCAGCCAAACAGAGATTCTATTTTATTCTATGTTTTTGTAGAAATAGAGCACATAAAGTACACCGACCCCCACCCATCAGTGCTCCATTCACTGCCCAGTTATGTCTAAATATAAACATCTGGGTTAACAATCAATAAAGACCAGCATGCATCTCATTAGAGGAGGAGGAGGAGGAGGAAGAGGAGGTCTGTGTGTGACCCCCAAGCTGCACATCTGGATGTCTGCAGCTGTGGGAGGCTTCACGTCAGCTCACATGGCTTCAAGTTTTAACGCAACACGGCTGTCTGGGTCCAGATGCTGAGATTCCCACGCGGACCTGAACGCCTCATTTTCGGCTCCTGTAGTTTGTGCCGCAGGGAGGGAGGCGAGTGATCCGAATTACAACAACAGGGAGAACAGAACGGAACCGAGCCTGCCTGGAAATGGACAGGGGGGGAGGTGTGTGTGTGTGCTAGTCCTCCTCACCTATTTTAATTTTAACGCTCTGGAAAACCCGAAGACCTTCTTCTTCCACCGCCATGGTCCCCCCGCGGCTCTTTCTCCCCGACGGTCGGCTGGATGGAGGATGCGGTCCACGGCGGTCGGTTCTGGTTCCTCCAGCGCGCGGGTATTGCAGGGAGGAGGAGGAGGAGGAGGAGGAAGAGGAGAGACGGGGGGGTGGGTTTGCACATCTACGTCCGCCGGTCCGCTGTCCGCTGTCCGCCGCTGAAAGTGAACGGACTCCGCTTCAATCCCGCAGCGGCGACGGAGGAGGGGGCGGGGCTTTGTTTAGCTCCGCCCATGGGGTCTATATGCAGGGTGATCCGTGCCCAACTGCTTGTCACAGTGGGGCAAACACCGCGGATGAGGGAGTGGAAAGGGGGCGTGGTTTTGATTAAACTCCGCCCAAAGCACGTGTATGCTGGGTGATCCGTGCCAACAGAGTCTGAGTCACAACAGCAGCTGTGTGGGCGGAAAGTCACTATTTTAATAAATTATTGTTTTTATTTAAAGCTTAAATGAAATAAAATCTAAAAAAATTACATTTTGCTGTAGGTATTACACATAATTAATGCTGTGTAGTTTGTATAAACTGTTGTTTTCTTTATTGTTTAGTCCCTGCTAAAGGTCAAACAAAGCTCATTTATTCATTCATCAATTCATTGTTTCTAAACCTGCTTCATGTAGCAGGAGTTAGATGTTAGGAGGCCTCAGCCTTCACCTGTGGCCATCCTCAGACCGGCACCATCCGGATGGGAAACTCCTTTCAGACTGTGTGACATCATTGTAAAGTTCGGGGGTTCCTCTGATGAAACGTGGGGCTAAAGTTCTCGACGGCCCAGACTCCAGTTTTCAAAGCGGTCACAACAAGAAAACGCGACAGGATGTTCAGTCTTAAACCTCTGAGCAAAGATGTCTTCTGATTAGTTGCCGTTTTTTGATTGATGGCGTCAGTGATTAGCTCACTAAAACCTTAGAGTTACAATCAGCTCTGGTGTTTGTTGCTTTTCCTCGTGGAAAACATTGATAAACAACTGCAGGTTTGTTACAGTTTTCAGCAAATAATCTTGTAAATTTGCCTAAAACGACTGACTGCATCCAGAAACCGAGCGGTGTCCCTTTTTCCTCCTGGCAGTCTGACTTCCTCGTGCTCTTTCCGGCTCGTCACTCACCGGTTCCTGTATGAAACAGACTGGATATGCAAAAGAGGAAACAAATCAGCTCCGTGTTTCCCAGGGGCTTCGCAGGCTGGAAACCAGGAATTAGAACCAGAGGGAAAACAGCTCGGTGATAACCGTCGTCCAGCCGGAACACCGGCGGCGTGATGTTTCCACGCCACAACGAGCGCGCTCACCTGAGAACCATTTAGCAATTAACCCAACTCTTATCAGAACTGTTATACAAAATGGTTTCATATCCACATCAAAAAGAGCAAAAACCAAACGTTAAACACCTTGAAGGCGTGTATGTTCCCCGCTGTGCCAGAGTACGTGTTGTGAACGACCCTCAGTAAAGTTTAGCACGATATCTGCAAAACGGACTGAGCCTGAGCCATTTTGCTGATGTCAGATAGTTGTGTCAGACATTCTGAGCTGTTGGCGATAAAAAAAGTTCCATTAACGAAAAATCAGCTCATTATTAGTGTTAAAATTTAATATGTTCGTACTGGGATGTTTTAAATAATCCTAAGGTCATCAAAATCCATGAATGCCAATTAAAAAATGGATGGTTTTTTATTCATGTACTACTTTTTTCTTGTTATAATTTAATATCTTTAAAATGCACGACCAGTTCTGCTCCACATGTGGGCATAAAGTCCAAAAAATTTAAGAAGATCTCTTGGTATTTGTTGGTCAAAACCTCCGACCATCTGATCGATAAATAAATCAATCAGCTCCACCTCCAGTTTCACAGTCAGGAAAGAAAAAGAACTTTTAATGAATTGCTTTAGTTTAATTTAAACTTTCCTGAGTTTATTTCAAGACACGGCGAACATTCAGTTGATCCGTTTATTTTAAATGTGTTTAATGAGATCTATCTATCTATCTATCTGAACCAGCAGACAGGGTGATGTTCAGCCCAGTTGGAGGGATATTCAGCCAGGATTCGAGGATCCATTCAGGGGCATCATCGGCGCATCATCGGCCCACGCTCCAGCCCATTGGCCCACACCTCTGACATCACCGTGGCCACATTCCTAAGAATAGCCCGGAGAGCGGAGGAGCAGCCCGAGGCGACATTTAACCGCTGCCGGCCGAACGTGCTGGGATTAACTCCCAACGGCCCCAAATCTAATTAACCTCAAAAGTCTCGTCAGAAACCTTCTGTGCGCCGAGGCCCAGGAGGCCAAGGGACACAAACATTTCATCGTACAACACAAACAATCACACGAAATACAGGAAAGTACCGGAAATATTATCATTACACTTTCAGAGTGTTGTCACTTTAATCTGCGACACAAAGACTTCCTCTCACTGTGGCTGCTTTGGAAATTCAGATCATCTGTAATTAAATAGATTTATTAAAAGTGACCAAAGCATAAAAGTTAAACTTTTAAAGCTAAAATGAAAAGTGTTTTGAAGCCGACATCAGTTGAAGAGAATCATAAAATGTTTATTGTAAAATTAAAATGAATAAATTATACTATTTTTTTTAAAAATACCAAACATTGAAGAAACCACTCGGGTGTATTCGGCTTTTTCCGTGACCACCCTGATGCGGGGTTGTGTGGAGCGGTTTAGAGCAGTCAGTGTCTCACCTGCAGTAGACTGCAGTCAGAGTGATCTCTGTTTGAAGAATCAAGGAGAAGCTCTAAAGGGGAAGCCTACTTAGATTGCAGAGTTAAAAACAGAGATCACGCGACCGTGTGACTCGATGGATGCTCGCCGCCATCATAAAAACAGGAATCAGCCATCTTGCAGCAGCACGTCTGAGTCATGTGCACCAATAAACGCTAAAAAAGCCAGCACATATCCTGATTTCCCTAAAGCTTCAGCTCCTTCCGGTCTGGATCTGACAACAGATTATTGGCTTGTTTTTAATTGTTAGGAATGTTTTACTTTTAGTACTGTTCCTTTATTTTGGAAAGACAGGATGTACGCTGACGGCCCATCTGTTTTCTCCAAACTTCAGCTTCCTGCCGATGTCTTCGACTTCTGCTGAGGTCATTTCATGTAGCCGACGTGATTTCACACCAGTCTGTTGAATTTTAGGACGATCTGGCGTGAAGACCTGCATCGTTTCAAAGACGGCATGTCTTCTCATGTGTTTGTTGACATTGCTACCATTTTGGTGGCCATTTGGGTCCTCCACGACGTCACGAATTTTGATTGGACAGAACTGTTTTTACTTTTTACTTTCAAGAGCTCACTATTCAGGAAAAATGCTACAGGAAGTACTTTTACAAAAATTTATTGTTTATTTCGATGCCATTTTCTCACCAGAACAACGTCCGTGTCGCTACGCTAACCGTGCACCGTCACCGCTGAACAACTATCCTATCGGCTGTTTTTCCGTTTCTAACCAACATTTCCTCCTCCAGATGATCTGGCTGATACTGATATCCTCTTTCTGCCGTAGAAAAAAGACAAGTCATCTCCCCTAGTAGTAATTACACATCTTCTACTGTCTTGTAACGTTTCGTTTTGACAGTCATGTCTCATCAGCGTTCGATTATCAGGACCGCGATAACTCCCGTCGTTGAGAAACAAACGCAGAAGAATTTCTCCTCAAACTCTCCAAACTGAGATCGCTCTGACTGCGGCCCGCTGCAGAAATGTGTGAGTTACACACGAACGACGTTTCTCTAAAGTTAAATCTTTCCAGCTCTGGCTGAAAGTGCGAGTAGTCTAAAATGCTGCCTGCACTTCCTGTGGGTTTGTATTGCTCACATAATTAACCATGATCTGCTCTGGAGCTCTTTTTCAGAACGTCAACCACGATACGCGTCTAACTTCTCGACATTAGAACAAAAACAAAAGAGAGAACCTGCACACTGAGATGGGTAAGAAATAAAAAAACAATGAGAGTTTCTTTCAGGCAGCCACATCCTGTGAGCTGTTTGTTTACGCAGATAAATGAGTGACCCCAATTCTGTTCAGCGTAAATCGGAGGCTCTCCTTCGTAAACTTCCAGGCGGGAATGAAACGTCGTTTAAATCACTAAATTAGATCACGGCGCAAGAGCCGAGAGACGTCTTTATGGAGGCAGAGAGCCGAGGAGGGCAGCGTGGCGTCATGTATGGAAATAAAGCTTTAAGGACATTTGTGGCGTGCTTCAGTTCAGCTAAAGTGACGACGCCCTGCGGCGAACCACAACTGAACGAGTGTGGCTTCAGATGTGTGTGTCCGTTATTGGTATTAAAACACACACACACACACACCAAAACCAACACTGAAGGAAGGAAACGGAACAAACGACACAAACTGAATTTTCTGTGAAAAAACAAACAGTTTGAATGCTAAAAGAAGCAAAACAGCAGCTAAAAGCTTAACAAAAGCAAAACTTTACCTAAAAGCTAAATGTAGTGAAATGCAAGTTAAAAGCCAAAAGTAGCAAAACACTAGCTAAACTCTAAAGTAGCAAAGATTAAGCTAAAAGCTACAAGCAGCAACATGCTAGCTAAAAGCTAAAACTAACAAAACATTGGCTAACACCTTAAAGTAGCAAAATGCTAAAAAAACTGCAAGAGTGTACCTAATAGTAAATAATAACAAAATGCTAGCTAAAAGCTAAAAAGAGCAATGTGCTCGCTAAAATCCTAAAGTACAAAAAGGTTAGTTAAACGTAGCAAAAGGCTAGCTAGAAGCTAAAAGTCATAAAATGTTAACTTAAAGCCAAGAGTAGCAGAAAACTAGCCTAAAGTAGCAAAACAATAGCAAACTCTAAATGTAGCAAAGAACAAGCTAAAAGCTACAAGAAGCAGCAGGTTAGCTAAAAGCTACAACTAACAAAACAGTAGCTAAAACCTAAACGCCAGGTAAAAACAGCAAGAGTGTACTTAAACGCAATTAGTAACAAAAGGCTAACTAACAGCTGAAAGAGCAATGTGCTAGCTAAAATTTAAAAGTAGCGAAAGGTTAGTTAAAAGTAGCAAGAGGATAGCTAGAAGCTAAAAGTAAAATCTATCTAAAAGCCAAAAGTAGCATAATGCTAGCTAAAAGCTACAACTAACAAAACAGTCGCTAAAACCTTAAAGTAGTAAATCACTAGCTAAAAACAAAAGTAGGAAAATGTTAGGTAAAAACAGCTCAAATCAGTTAGTAACAAAAGGCTAACTAAAAGCTAAAAAGAGCAACATGATAGCTAAAATTTAGTAGTAGCAAAAGGTTAGCTAGAAGCTAAACTTAGCAAAATGGTGATTATTAGTAGCAGAATAGTAGCTAAAAGCTAAAAATAGCATAGTAGGAAGGAGAGAACGATGTTTTAAATAAATTCAAGAGATCTCTATTTATTTATTTATTTATTGGTGGAAAATATTTGCAAATAAAGTTGTAAATATTTCAAAAAGTTACAAAAACGCAGAAGTGACAGTTCCCATCTCCGAACGAGCCAAAAGGGTTTTTTTTACATAAGAGCAGCTGAAACGGCAGAAGCGGTTGGGCCGCAGAAAGCGGGGTGGTTTCAGTGAACCAGAAAGGGCGTCGGATCGTTTTCAGCCTCACAGACGGTCTCAGACGAGCGGGCCGGCAGGAAGAACGAGTGACAGAAACAGGAAGGGAAGGCAGATGCAGATTAGGAGCAGATTAGTGAAAAGGATGCTCGCCGTCAGAACGGGGTCCGGGGGTCCGAGGGCGTTGGCGCGCTTTTAAAAAAGGAAAAAAAAAAAAACGTCGGCTGAACTGAACGTACCGACGCTGTACAGGTGCGGGACCAACACAACGCCGGTCTGAACAGACCTAATCCTGATTTTAGCTTTGGGAACAAAACATGAATCAGATCAGCCTGTTTGGGACCAGAAGGGTACGTTGTTATCTGAAGGGTGTCCAACAGAAAGAACCATCGGATTATTTGTTTCTTTCCAACATTCTGTTTGCTCTGAATCACCCAAAGCAAACAGATTAACCTCCAACCAATCCAACGTTTGTAATGTTTCTGTAAGAATGAACTTCTTTGTGTTTGCCGTTTCATTTTATTACAGAAAACTTAATCAGTTACAGATAAACACACCAGGATGCCACAGAGGACAGATTAAATAAATGCTTCTCACAGGATTGATATATTTGGGGAGTTATTTGATTCAACACACCTGGTTTCATTTATTTTAGAAGCAAAACCTACTTATTTTGAACTGCAGGACGAGCTACACGGTTTAAAGACAACGGCCCCATCCAGCGGCGTAATGGCGCCACCATGTGTGCACGCGCTGCCAGGGTCAGAAACAGGAAGTTTTCAGTCTTTAAAGAACTGTCTGCGAGGTGGAATCTAAGGAATGACTGAGAATAACGACTGAAATGTTTAAAAACTTGAAGTTTTATCTTTTTGTCACGCTTTACTGGTCATTCGTTGACTTCCTGTCACAGGAAGTTCAATAAATGACGCTCCACTGGGTTTCAGACGTAAATGTTCCAGTTTTTTACCTTTAAAAACTTTGTTCCCAGTTAAACGTGATGTCTGTTCCAAATATATTCACCGCTTCTGTAAAGATCTGCTGCCAGAAAGTCGTTATTTTTGGACAGGCCCAAAATAACGACTGACTTCCTGGGAACGTCTGGAAGAATTCCCATGAGTTCGAACCGAAATCCAGGGTTTTCCTTCCAGGTGTCCCCTGAAAGGTGGGGATTGGTTCCCCCGTCCGATTTTTTGTTTTATATAAGTGGATTTTATTGGTTTAATCTCTTGTCCAGAGATCACCTCATGCCTAGAGCGAATATTTTTAATAAACCATTGTCTTTTTTTCCTTTTGATTTTTTGGACGTGGAGCTCTTTAAATGATGGCGTATCTGAGGAAATCTGAAGAAACTCAAAGTTGTTTTTATTTCTCATCTGTCCAGTACCCATTTATCTCCAGACCAGCGTTCTGTGTGAACCAGATCAAATCTTTTAGCTTCTGACCCCAAAAAGTAACGACGACAAAGACTTCCCACACAAGCTTGGCTGAACTCCACAAACGTTGCTAAAAAGGTCAATAAATACGGGCGTTACGTCAACACAGATAGCTTAACTTCATAATATACTACTTTTTAAATTTAATTGAATGTTTTGTAGCAACTGTGATAAGCCATGTTGGTAAAATTTCTTCTTAAATGTCTGGAGATGATCTAAAGACTCCCGGCTGGGTGTCCTGACCCCAACTTTGGACCACTCGACGACTGACCTTTGAATAATTCAGCCATAAAAGGCTTTTAAACTCAAAGAATAAACCAACTTCACAAAGAACCAGTCTTAAATCGGATCCCTGGTCGTTTAGTTTCCTGCGCTCTGTCACAAACACAGTTTGTTCCCATTTATTTGGTTGAATCTATAAAAAATACCAAAGGTGAGACCATTGGACAGAAAAAATAGAATCTAAACTGTGGATTTGGTCACGAAACATCAAGTTTGAGGTCTTGAGATTATTTCCAGTGAGAAAATAAGATTTAACAACGATTGCTGATTGTATTATTTATCATATCTGTTACAAGAGGCAGAGGTAAACATGTTGATGCAGGTTAACACCGAAAATAGTCCAAATGTGGTTGCTTTGGCCTCATTTAATCAGCCTAATTGGTGTTTTTTTTTTTGTTTTTAACCAAAGATATTTGGGATGAGATGTTTCTGCTGGAATCATTTTGTGGATTGGAAGCTCTCAAAGCGTTTACATGTCTTCCTTCCCTTCGCCCTCCACTTGTCCACTCTCCAAGGAATGCCTGTCACCTGCTAGTGAATGACTCTCAGCTACCACCACTCCAAAGTTCAGCAGGATACCCGTGAAACTGACTTAGCTATAGTCATTTTAGTGCTTCCTAAAGAGAGTTGGCTGCGGCAGCCATCTTGAATTGGGTCGCCTCCGTACACCTGATGGTTGTTTTTAACCTCTGAAAGTTTCATTAAAATCCATCCAGCGGTTGATAAGATATAATGGCAATATTTAAAGTGAATTACTTGTGCTCTGATTATGTGTTGGGAGTCAGTCTCAGCTACTACCATATCAAATCTCAGGTCAATATCTGTCAAATTCACCGATTTGAAGCCATTTATGTTGTTCTTGAGTTCAGTTGGCTGTGGCGGCCATCTTGACTTGTGTTGGCTCCAAAATGTAATCAATTGTATATATACATCCAGGCATTACTTCCTGGGAATTTCATTAAAATCCGTCCAGTGGGTCAGGGGATATTTTGCTAACAGACAAATAAGAACGCACAAGGCAACAAAGGGTGGTTTAAAGCTTTAAATAAATGACGTCACGATGGAGATAAATGGCTTAAACATTTAGTTAAATCGAACTTTTTGCATATCTGGTGCTGAAGGGGATGGTTAGGGAGGTGTGACCGAGCACTGCGCCTTTAATCAGCTCTCCTCCTCCGCTCCTCTGCCTCTGCCCCATTTCGCCGCTTTGTTTTCATTCACACTCCATTTTTCTGTTTGTTTGTTTTTTTAAAGTATTTATCATTTGTTTAAAACCATGGCTGCCCATTCTACCGAAGAGCCGTTCCCTTTCCACGGGCTTCTGCCCAAGAAGGAAACCGGCGCCGCCTCTTACCTCACCAGGTTCCCCGAGTACGACGGGCGAGGGGTGCTCATCGCGATCCTCGACACCGGCGTGGACCCGGGGGCCCCCGGCATGCAGGTAACGTCCTCCCGGCTGCCTCGTGTTAGCTTCCGCCTAGCCGCTAATGCTAATAGCCAAGAAGCTAAAGGCCGACGTCATCCGCGCAGCCACCCATAGACAGCGGTTAGCCACTTAGCTAGTTAGCCACCCGTGGAAAATAGCCGAAATACTCCTGTAGCTTTCATGACAGCCAAAATAAGACAAATCATCAAGTAGATGATGTTTTTTCCTGCTATCAGGCAGCGATTTAGACCCAAACAAGCGGGCTGTAAAGAATTTGACATTAAAGTTAGCATGCATGCTAACCTGAAAGCTAATAGCTAAATTTGATCGTTAGTGTTTACAATTGTCAGATGGTTAGAGTTACACAAGCGCTTCTAGTTGTTGAAACAACCTGTATTAACTTACCACAACTTAGTTATCAGGTGATTTAACCTTTTTAAATTTAAAGTTGTTGTATAATTTAGAAAGAGAAGAAATAGACATATTTTTTAAAGAAATCAGCCAACCTTCCCACCATGAGAGGACATTTGAGTTTAAAAATAACACTGACTTAATATTACTAATTAAGCTTGATACATCAACAAGTAATATCCTGATGAATGAGTAAACATAGAGGAGAGTGTATAAAACAGAGATAAATGGTTTTAATTTGACACATTATAATGAAAGAGATGAAAATGGTGCTGCATTTGTTTTTGTTTATTAGTGTTTTAAATAAAAATGTACATGATATGAAGGGTTTCCACTTTTCAAATTAACCACAATCAAGTTCAAATTAATAAAGTTTGATTGCAACCTCCAGGTGTAAATATTAGAGAGATAAATTTACGTCTCGAGTTGCTTCGAATAAGCAGCTTTTGCCAAATTTAGGATGAAGTCGGGGAACTTTTCAGCACCTAAACCAGCATCATATTGTTCTGTAAAGAGTCAGTCACTTATTTTTAATCTGGTCATTTTATTCTGTAAATAAACTTGTATAAAAGAAGTTATGGTTTATCTGCGTTTGCTCTTCAGTGTGGTCTCTGCACATTATTCTGGTATGAGATATTCTCAGTTTACGGCCTCATGGAATATTAATAATAATAAAAATAATAATAATTCATTTGGTGTTTTTCAGGGAACTCAAAGATGCTTTCCGTACGAGCCTAAAAGACACAAAAAGCCAATTTAAAAGGATCAAATTAAAGATTTAGGTGCAGAAAGATCAGTGGACGTCTTTGCGTCTCATCCCGTCTGGATTTTCTTCCTCAGGTCACGACTGAAGGGAAGCCAAAGATCGTGGACATCATCGACACGACAGGAAGCGGCGACGTGAACATGACCACGGTGGTGGAGCCCAAAGACGGGACGATTAGCGGCCTCTCCGGCAGAACGCTCAAGGTTTCTTTCCGGTCTTTAGATTCGTGGGGAATGAATGTTGTCCCCTCAGAAAGCTGCTGGCCTACATCTCAAGTCGTCTTTTCTGTCATCTCGTATGTCTTTTCCGTGTCGCTCAGATCCCTCCTGCCTGGGTCAATCCATCAGGGAAGTATCACATCGGAGTTAAAAATGGCTACGAGTTCTTCCCCAAGGCGCTCAAAGAAAGAATACAGGTAGGAATATATGACGACATTCCTGTTCTAGTTCTGTCGTCGCCGTGATTTTTAATTTCTGACGATGTGCGCGAAGCGTCGAGGCGAATGTTTCCGAGTCCAAAACCGTCCATCTGTCCGCCGGTCTGTGGACGGTTTCTTACCAAGCTCTAAACTGATGAACATGTACCGTAGAAATGCAAAACTGCACAGCTGGACACCTCATGTGTCAGGGATGATTCCTATTGATTTCAAGGTCAAAGGTCGAAGTCGCAGGTGGCCCCTTTGTGAAAAGCTTGTCCGTGCTCTAACTGCAACCGTGTATCATAGGAATGTCAAACTGCACAGCTGGACACCTCATGTGTCAGGGATGATCCCTATTGATTTCAAGGCCACAGGGTCAAAGGTCAAAGTCAAAGGTAACCCCTTTATCAAAAGCTTGTCCGTGCTCTAACTCTGCAACCGTGTATCTTAGGAATGTCAAACTGCACAGCTGGACACCTCATGTGTCAGGGATGATCCCTATTGATTTTAAGGTCACAAGGTCAAAGTTGCAGGTAACCCCTTTGTGAAAACCTTGTCTGTTTTGTAACTCTGCAACCGTGTATCGTAGGAATGTCAAACTGCATAGCTGGACTCCTAACGGGTCATTAATGATCCCTATTGATTTCAAGGCCACAAGGTCAAAGGTCAAGGCCCCAGGTAACCCCTATGTGTCGTAGATACACTGTAGACTCGTGTATTCAGGATGGTTGTGTGAGGGGAACTCATAGGTTTTGTTTTTTTTTTACTCTTGTTTGACACGTTGTTGTTTACTCTTCACTAAGGCCTGAAAACATACAAATAAGTGTTTGTTTTTGCTAATTAAAGCCATAGTCATTTTATAAACTCATCACATTTCTTTTGAGTTGTCGTTGAGTTGTGACGTGCGTAAAGATTCCCAGCGCCTAGAACTGTCACGTATCAGCTTGAAGAATAAAACGATGGGTGGAAACGGTCAAACATCCGCCCTGGTTGTATTCCCCACATCGGTAGCTGAGCTACTTATCAGTAAATGTTCATAGGAAACATCTAAAATGAAAATGTATGGTCACAAAGACCGATGGTAAGATAAAAACCTCTTTGCTTGACATGTTTTTGTGGCGTTTGTTCTAATTTTACTCTTTCTGCCAACTAGAAAGAGCGCAAAGAGAAGCTGTGGGACCCGGCGCACAGAGCAGCCCTCGCTGAAGTTTCTCGCAAGACGGAAGAGTTTGACCTCGCCCATCCCACCCCCTCGCAGGTCGGAGCCAGGAAAACCGTGGTTTTTTTCATCAGTGTCTTTGTCCTGCTCACGTCCCTCGTCCCGCCTGTCCCCCTCCAGGTGGAGAAGCTGCAGAAGGAGGAGCTTCAGAGTCAGTCAGAGCTGCTGGCGTCGCTGGAGAAGAAGTACAGCGATCCTGGCCCCGTGTTGGACTGCGTTCTTTGGCACGACGGCACCACGTGGAAGTAAGCCACGCTCTTTTCTTAATCCTCTTTTTTTATATACTGCCTACTGTTATTGATGACATCACATGATGACGATGATGTCATGGCTGATAATGGAACTCTGCTTCTTTTTGTCCTTTCTTAGGGCTGCCGTGGACACGTCGGAGTGCGGAGAGCTGTCCCAGTGCACCGTCCTGTCCTCGTACAGAGAAACGCAGGAGTATGCCACGTTAGGAAACGCTGAGATGCTCAACTACTCTGTCAACATCTACGACGAGGGGAACACGCTCTGCATCGTCAGCAGCGGAGGTGAGTTGTCCTCGAGCAGCAGATCCGAAGCCCCCTCCGGTCGGTTCCATCACATGTGCTGTGCTATCCGAAGGGGCTCATGGGACGCATGTGGCGAGCATCGCCGCAGGGTACTTCCCGGAAGAACCGGAACGTAATGGCGTGGCTCCTGGCGCCCAGATCCTGGCCCTGAAGATCGGAGACACTCGCCTCAGCACCATGGAAACGGGCACCGGGCTTATTCGCGCGGTACGTACCCCGACAAATAAACCGTCCACTTCCTGTTTTTTTTTTTTTTTTTTTTTTATCCAAAACGTTCTCTTCGTGTCTCTCTGCTCCTGAAAGATGATTGAAGTGATCAACTACAAGTGTGACCTGGTTAACTACAGCTACGGGGAAGCCACTCACTGGCCCAATTCAGGGTGAGCGCTGGCAAACGGCGGCTTTTATTTCTAGCCTGTCGTTTGATTTTACTGCCGCTGATTGTGAAAACGTTTCAGGAGGATTTGCGAGGTGATCACAGAGGCTGTGCAGAAGCACAACGTGATTTTCGTGTCGAGCGCGGGAAACAACGGCCCCTGCCTCTCCACCGTCGGCTGCCCGGGAGGAACCACCAGCAGCGTCATCGGTACGCCCTCCGAACGTCACATCTGCTGATCTGAGAACTAAACGACAAAAACATTTGTACAAAAATGTACAATAAAAACAAATCTCATAAATCCATATTTTAACCACAAGGGAGCGTAGTAAACATAAACCGTTTAAACTTAGAAACAGCACCGTTAGTAGGAATAATTAAGTAAATTTGAGTTTTATGGCAGCAACACATCCAGGTTTGTGTTTTCCCTTTTCTTTTTACCAACAGTCTGTAAACGTAGAGCAGGAGTGGGCAATCCTGGTCCTCGAGGGCCACTATCCTGCAGGTTTTCCTTGTTTCTCTGCTCCAACACACCTGATTCAGAGGTTAAATCACCTCTTCATGTTCTGCAGAAGCCTGTTAATCACCCATTGATTCAAATCAGGTGTGTTGGAGCAGAGGAACACGGAAAACCTGCAGGATGGTGCCCCACAGAGGACCAGGACTGCCCACTCCTGATGTAGAGGAACTGAGGAGAGCAGCTGCTGGAGGTTTTTGAGAAAATGTTGACTCTTTAGCTGTTAAACAGATTTTCTTGATGGAATCACATGTTCTAAAACCTGGAGATCCTTCCCAGAGGCACTAATGCACCCCCATACCATCAGAGAGGCAGGCTTTACCATTCCGTTTTGTTTTTATTTACATTTTGTACAACGTCCTAACGTTTTGGAATTGGGGTTGAAACCGTACCGCACCTTTAAAAAGATAATATTTCAGTTTTATCGTTGGTTGATGAGTAGATATTTACAATAAGCATCATTTTAGTTGAGCTGAACTCGGACAGCGTTGACGACCTCCGTGTTGAATCATTTTCTCGCCGTAGGCGTCGGCGCGTACGTGACTCCGGACATGATGGTGGCCGAGTACTCCCTGAGGGAGAAGCTGCCCCCTAACCAGTACACGTGGTCGTCCAGGGGCCCCAGCACCGACGGCGCCCTGGGGGTCAGCATCAGCGCCCCCGGCGGCGCCATCGCCTCCGTGCCCAACTGGACCCTCCGCGGCACCCAGCTGATGAACGGGACGTCCATGTCGTCTCCCAACGCCTGCGGCGGCATCGCGCTCGTCCTCTCAGGTGCACCTGGGACTCGTTCCTGATCCGACGACACGGTAAAAACGTTGAACGAACGCGTGACACTAACGAGATGATCCTCGTGTTGAAAAAAGGGCTGAAGCAGAACGGGATCCGCCCCTCCGTCCCCGCCGTTAGGAGAGCGCTGGAGAACACGGCCCTGAAGGTCGACGACATCGAGGTGTTTGCACAGGGTCACGGAATAATCCAGGTAGCTCACCTGTGGTGATTTCTCCGTTCCTTTTCAATATTTACTCATTTTTTGTGATTGTTGCGGCTAAAATGCCTGATTTCACGGGGCATTTTCCTAAAAGTTGCAATTTTTTTTTTACTAAAATCAATAAACAACCATAACTTTTAATATATAAACCAAAAATATTTCCTAGTTTTGTAAGATAATTCCCAACAAACATTGACATTCTCAAAAGGTGCTTTATTTGAGAACTTTGATAGCTTCTAAACTGACATTCATGAGCATTTCTGGATTGTCCCTGGTCTGCAGCTCTCCTCACATGT
>NC_051444.1:3980400-4032305 GCF_001649575.2 Kryptolebias marmoratus
GAAACTGGTTTGCTGAAATCTTTGTGGGCAAATGTGAAGCATTAGCGCACATTTTGGCTTCGGTCGCTGCTCCTGCACGCTCCCGGCATTCTGATGTTAACAGGAAGTGACGTCACGTGTCTTCTTCCTGAGTTATTTGGGCATATTTTGTATTCCACGCTACACAAACCCACAAAGAAGAGACTAGACCGCAGAAACGGTGGCGAATCACTTTAGAAACAATAAATATTGGGTTGCGATTTCGCGGGGTTTGTTTGATTTTGCGTTAATAGTTGCGATCGCAACATCGCGAAATCCTGGAGGGTCTGACTTTGTGTGAGTAATCGGCTTCTTCTCCCTCTCAGGTGGACAAGGCTTTAGACTACCTCACTCAGCACGCCTCTTTACCCACAAGCCACCTGGGCTTCTCGGTAAGCGTGGGATCGCAGAGAGGCATCTACCTCAGGCACCCGGCCCAAGTCCTCGCCCCTTCGGATCACGGAGTTGGAATCGAGCCCATCTTCCCAGAAAACACTGGTGCCGTGCGATCAAACGAGCTTTTTTCAGCGAGTTCTGCTTCCGGGTCTTTAAATGTCGTTTTTTTTTATCCACTGCAGAAAACTCGGAGCGAATCTCCCTGCAGCTACACCTGTCGCTCACCTGCGCCGCGCCGTGGGTTCAGTGCCCGTCCCATTTGGAGCTGATGAACCAGTGCCGCCACGTCAACGTGCGCATCGACCCGGCGGGCCTGAGAGAAGGCGTGCACTACACCGAGGTGAGGAGGGGGAGGAGCCGGAGACGAAGGCGGCGGCTGTTCGCGGCTCACCTTTCACTCTGATTTGTGTTTCTCAGGTGTGTGGATATGACACTGCGGCGCCGAGCTGCGGCCCGCTGTTCAGAGTGCCGATTACCGTTATTATCCCCCAGAAGTAAGTTCTCGCTGCGTGTGAGCGTCGTTTACGCTCCCGGACGTCTGAGTCACGCTCGTCTCTCCTCCTCCCGACAGAGTGACAGACGGCCGGAACCAGGAGGTCCGGTTCACAGACGTCCACTTCCGGCCGGGACAGATCAGGCGCCACTTCATCACAGTTCCTCAGGGGGCCTCCTGGGCGGGTGGGTATCCCAGAAAGCGGCGCGGGCGGCGCTCCGACTCGGCCTGCGAGCTTCAAAGTGAAACCGTTGTTCACAAGGTGCAGAACGAGGGCGTAGGAATCTTCGGGCACCTTGGGATTCGATTCGGAAGATTCAACGAGTCAAAATGCTGAGTTCAGGGACCAGTTTCCTCCGGGGAAACAGATGTTCGTGCTTCTTAGCTGCTTCCTTCAGCGTTTCGCCACCTTTGCCTCTTTTACACCGGCTCTAATTCAGAAGTCCGGCTCTACTCCGCTCGGCTCTATAAAGAATGCATCGCGTCCACACCGGTTTGTCGACCAGTTTCGTCGGTAGCAGAGGAACGCCTCTTCGTGTTGCGGGGGGCGGGGCTGCGGCGCGGGGGGGTGCGCTACTGAAACTTAGCGGAAGTTGTGTAAACAACGGAAGCGCTATGGACAACATTGGCCCTGTGTTGTTGCTGTTTTTTAAACTTATGGGGATTCTCCTGAGACTTCAGGAAGAGAGGCGCAGTGGAAGAAATGCTCTGGATGCTGCGATTCTTGCGCGGAGTAGGACAGCTGTTATCCGCTGGAGATTTCAGGCTTTACAGGCCTTCAGCTGGGGGACAGACGGCAGAAACATCGCAGGGTAAGCTAACGCTGTTGTTTATATTCCTACCGTCGCTCTTTATGCTTGCATCTGGTCACACCCACGACCAATGAGTGAACAGGAGCTAAGCTTGCGCCGCCCACGAAGCAGGGCCGGCCCGGCTGGCCCTACTCCGAAGCAGAGACCAAAGAAGAAGGGCCAGCCTCGAAAAAAATGCCGGTGGAAATGCTCGCAAAGCAAGCAGAGTAGAGTGGAGCCGGGACCTTTAGAGCCCGTGTGAAAGGGTCAATTGTTTCTGGAGGCCTGGAATAGAGCAACCACTTTTTTTATCCTGTGGGTGTCCGAAGGCTGCGACGTAAGGTGGCGTCTCGCCGGGCTTCGGTTGAGTCGTGGTGAGGAAAACGCCATCAGACGGCAGCGTTCAGCGCCGCCGTGAACTGCGCCTCGCTCTTTAGTTCGCCACCATGTTCCTAACGTTAAATAACAACAGAATTTTAACTTTTTAAAATCGATTCGGAGTCACGTATGCATCGAGACGCATCGAAAAATAGATTAGGACACACGTGTCAATCAAGGCCCGCGGGCCAAATCTGGCCCTTGTTAACATTTTATCTGGTCGCCAAGATTACATTTAAATATTATTAGACCTGACCGACCAGTCTGTGACAGACCGAGTCTCCGTCGCTTCTCGTTTTGTTTTGTGAAGTCTAGAAAGAAGAAAATTAGGATTTAATTTCTCAGTAATCTGATTCTGACGTGAAACGGACAACAGAGAGCGTCAGACGGGACCGATTAGAACCTGCAGCCAAGAAACGATATCAGGTGTCTGACTAGAGTTAATGTCCGTCAGGTTAACAGGTAATTTAACGAACGTCATCTTTCTTCTTGTTTCAGAGTTAATGTTAGCAGCTGTATGATCGAACTTTTAGCTGTTTTAATGGAGAGAAGTTGATAAAAAGGCTAAAAATGTCTTTTTGATTTCTGTCAGTTTTTCTTTGTTCATTAAAGTATCTATCTGGGAAAAGATATTTGACGTATTGCATCTAAAACCAGAGTTAATTTGTTTTATTTTTCAGTAAACATTTATTGATTGGCCTCCTTGTTTAACTAAGTTTGACAGCCCTGCTTCGGGTGGATAATATATTTAATGTAGATGGTGATTTTTGATGCGTATCTCAGATATTTGTCATCAGGTATCACGTGACTAATCGAACAGAAAGAGTTGGATATAATTTGGAGTCTCTGCAGGGATTAAATGTGAAACGGAAGCGTTTCCTCCGTCGTCAGCAGAGTTTAATTCAGTCCCTTCAAACCGTCAACGGATCCGTCTTTTTAACGACTTTCTTCTTTTTTTAACGCCTGCAGCAAAGCAGAGAGCTGACTCAGCTTCTTCTTCAGTGACACGAATAAAACAAACACGTCACCTTTAAAACACGAGCAGACACCACAGAATTAATTGTAGGTCCATTAGGTTAAAGTAGTAAATATTAATTATTATAAAATCACCTTCAGAGCAGAATTGAGAGGCACGACTCGGCAGGTTTTAGTTTTATTTTGATAATCTGCTTTTATTTCCCCCTCCTCCCCACAGAGATCACCCTGACCTCTCATTCAGGAGACGTGTCATCAAAGTTTGTTCTCCACGCCGTTCACCTGGTCAAACAGAGAGCCTACAGAGCCAACGAGTTCTACAAGTTCTCCTCCTTATTGGAGAAGGGTTCCCTAACGGAGGCGTTCCCTGTCCTGGTGCGTAGCTTCTCCTGGTCATTTCACTCGTCTGATTCCGTCGCTGGCTTTACGTTGTTTTTGTGACTTCCTGCTTCCCGTCTCAGGCAGGAAAAGTCGTGGAGTTCTGCGTAGCGCGCTGGTGGGCGAGTCTGGGCGACGTGACAGTGGACTACAGCGTCGTGTTCCACGGCCTCAGCATTTCTCCGTCGCCCCTGCACATCGTAAGAACAACACACACACACGCACGGTTTGTGGCGATCAGAGATAAATCCGGGGTTTTGACTTCGTGTCGTCTCGGCCCAGAACGCCTCGGAGGGCGTGACGAGCTTTGAGGTGTCGTCGCCCCTTCGGTACGAGGAGGTGTCCCCCGCCATCACCCTGAAGTCGTGGGTTCAGCCTCTCAGGTGACGTCACAGCCGCGCAGTTTGGTTTTTGTTAAAAAAGCAGCTCCTTTAATCGTCCTCGCCGTCTCTGCCGCCGCAGGCCCGTAAGTTCGAAGATAAAAGCTCTGGGGCTGCGGGACGTCCTGCCCAACAACAGGCAGCTCTACGAAATCGTCCTCACCTACAGCTTTCACCAGGTGAGCCCCAAACGTTTCCGCTCAGACACTTTTATTTGTTTGTTTTTAACGGCCGCCGCTCCGCCCGCAGCCGAAGAGCGGCGAGGTGACGCCCAGCTGCCCGATGCTGTGCGAGCTGCTGTACGAGTCGGAGTTCGACAGCCAGCTGTGGATGCTGTTCGACCAGAACAAGAGGCTCCTGGGTTCGGGGGACGCCTACCCCCACCAGGTACGCTCCGCAGGTTTGCGCTTTTATTCTGAAGGTCGTTTCCTGACGGATCCCTGCTTCACCTTCCCAGTATTCCCTGAAGCTGGAGAAGGGGGATTACACGGTGCGGCTGCAGGTCCGCCACGAGCAGTCGGGCGAGCTGGAGCGCCTGAAGGACCTGCCGTTTGTGGTGTCCCACCGCCTGCCCACCGCCCTCAGCCTGGACGTGTACGAGACGCACCGCTCCGCCCTCATGGCCAAGAAGAAGGCCAACACCGTCACCCTGTGCCCGGGCGCCACGCAGCCCTTCTACGTCACGAGCCTCCCGGACGACAAGTGAGTGGAATGGGTCGGGAGGTCCTCTGACCCGACCCGTCGCGCCGGAGGCCGCAGCTGGAAAAACGCTTTTAAACGAAACGGGCTGGGAAGACGCTCACGCTTCCTCCGGCTCTGCGTGGAGGAGGTGGAGCTGAGCTCACCCGGGACCGTAGTGTCCGCTCTACGAGCCTTTCAAAATAAACTACGGAGGTTGAAAAATCAGCCTGACAGGAAGGTCGACCAGGTGTCGGCTTAAAACCCAAAAAAAACAACAAAAAAACGGTGACAGATGCTTCACTTCTTTGATTTCGACCTTTTTAACGAGATGTTTAAAAATATATCAACTACACCTCATTTAATCATTAATAAAAGCTTAATTTACCTTTAAAACATCATTAATTAAGGATGATTCACGCATAATAAAACTATAAATGAACACATTTATTAATGTTTTACCCAGAAAGGTTAATTAAATCCAATGATTAACTCATAAGTTAACTAATCTATATCCTGTCTGTTTAGGTTTTAACATTTTACCTCTAAAGAAAACTGCTTCCTTTCTGATTAAAGTAACGGGACATGGTGGTGTGTTTTATCTACATTAACAAATATTTAATAAATGATTAATAGTTTTCACTTTAGGAGGGCTCACAAAAAGATTTAAGTAACTAGTAGTAGCATTAATCCGTGTCTAACAAGGTGTGAAAGTACATTTCTATCAGCATTTACAAACAAACACGCAGTGATTTCATCAGTTTTTAATCATTAATAAACACAGAGTTTGTTGGTTTTATCCTTTCTGGGTAAAACATTAATAAATGTGTTCATTTATAGCCTTATAAAGCATGAATCAGCCTTAATTAATGATGTTTTCCAGGTTAATGAAGCATTTATTAAGGGTTAAATAAGGAGTAGTGATTATAAATATCTGTTAGACGTATTTGTGTCGTATTTGGTTTCCCTTTAGGTGACAAAAAGAGGAAAAACACCTTTAATGATGTTGTGGCTCTGAAGCTGAATTTATTGTTTAATTTAAAGGATTTATTCCCAGTGATAAATAAAACGTGACGTTCTTCTGTCCTTCCTCTGGTTTTCAGGATCCCTAAAGGAACGAGTCCCGGATGTTACCTTTCAGGATCTCTCGTCGTGCCCAAGAGCGAGTTTGGCAAGAAAGCTGTGAGTTCCTCTTCCTCGTCCTCTTCGCCGCTCAGCTCTCGTCTTCGGGACGAGCCGAGCTTTAATCCCGACCGGGACGTTTTAAAACGAGCCGCGGGACGACTGACCCCGTGTGACCTGAGCTGATCGGTGTTCTGGGTCCGTCGGGTCGTTCTCTGTGATTCCGGACGTTCCCGCTCGCTCGTCGGAGGACCGAGGGGCTGTTTACACCTGGCATTAACCTCGTGGCTCAGGGCGCGTTCAGGGGGGGGTAGCCGGTTCTGGATCCGGGTTCTCGTAGCCGTTTGGATCCAGATGGGACCCAAGTCGCGTTTTTTTTGCCTCTAGGATAATTTCTGCTGCAGATCTGAACAAAAACACCTCGGAAAATCTTTAATCTCGTTAGTTCAGGAGGCCTGTTTGCTTCTTTTAGGTTGGAGGGAGTGGAAATTAGGAACGGGCGGTGGTTTTGTATTTTTATTTATTTTATTTTTTTTAGTTAAAGGGGTAAATTCGAAGATTCGATGCGACTTTCATTAAGACCCCGAGTTGTTTGCTAACAGGGACACAACGTATCGAAGAGAGAGAGAAAAGCCCCCCGGCGTCTTTCTGCCTTTATTTTGAAAGGATTATTAAGTGGAAGCTATGGTCGTGGGTGAGCTCCATGTTGGTCCTGATTGGACCGGAAGATGAAAGCTCATCCCCTCATATTAGACGGAACCAGGAAGTTAAATATCACAAGAAAAGTCTAATAGTTGCAGAAGAAGTCGAATTTTCCTCGTCTCAAAATTCAAACTTCCTGAAGATGTTTTACAGGAAAAGTTTTTTATTTTTTAGAGTAAATAAATCAGATTCAGTTTCAGTCATCCGTGTGACTCAGACTGACGTGAATCCTGATAATGACGCTTTTATTTTGATTTTTCTAAATATTTCTTTACGAAACTTGAACTTGATGCAGTAACCCGGACGATTATTTATGTCCGAGATTAGATTAAAACACGAGGATTAATGCCAGGTGTAAAAAAAACAGAAGTCACGTTGAAACAGTCGCTTTCCTGTTTGTTTTTACAGTTTAGTTTCATTCACAAACATTTCTTTGTTGATATTAAATTCTTTCTAAGATTGTTTTATTTTTTTTTTCAAGCTGCTCGATTGTCTTCATTTTAACGAGTTCCTCGCGGGGCTGCGGCTGTTTCCGAACTGCGATTTAAAAAAAGATGAATTTTCCGTTCCAGTTGAACTGAACCCTGAACATTGGCGAGCAGCGAGCCGCCGTGCTCACAGATTTATTTAGCTCGTTGAACGCGGGTCACGCACAGAAGCGTTAACGACCTTTGAACCCAGATTACGGCCCTTAGAGCCTCCAGGTGTGTTGGGATTTATTTATTAAAAACCTGAACCAGTTTTTAGACGCCCGTCCGAAGACGGGACGGAATCAGCTTTGGCTCCGATAACCCTTCAACGCAGCACAGCTGGGTACCCCATGGGTCGAGGCTGATCCCCATGGATTTTGAGGTCACAGGGTCAAAAGGTCAAGGTCACAAATGACCCCTTTTGTGAAAGCCTCCTCCGTGCTCCGACCCTTCAGGGATGTCAAACCGCAGAGCTGGACTCCTCAAGAGTCGAGGCTGATCCCGATGGATTTCAAAGTCACGGAGTCAAAGGTCACAGGCGACTCCTTTGCGGGAACCTTGGGTTTGCTCCAGCTTTGTGTCCGAGCAGCACAGGAATGTCAAACTCTGCTCGACCGACGGTCCTGTTAAATAAAAATCACCAACGCGATTTTTAAATTTTTTTTATTTTTTTTATTTTTTAAATCCTGGACGTGTTTTCTGTCAGAAAGTTCCTTTTGCAGGTTGTCAGAAAACATCTAAAACGTACAGAAACCTAAACAACAGGAGGTCCTGAGCCGCCTGGCCTCGACTCCCACCGCGCGACGAGCTGGCGAACCTCCGCTGGACCCCGGGGACATTTCGGGACGTTTCGGGACGCCGGTGTCCAGCAGCCGCAGCCCAGCGAGACGTCGAGCAGCTGCGGCGCGTGTCAGAGTCCACATCGAATCCTTTTTGGCTGCTGTTTGTCTTGTCTCTTCCTCACTGTGTGTTATTTTGACCACCAGGGGCAGGCTTCTGCAAAACGGCAAAGAAAATTTCAAAAGGTACTGGATGAGCTTAAAAAAACTGCAGCACTGAAGCACAGAGCGCCCACTGCTCTCCTTCCAGCAGGAAACTGGCTGATTAGTTACGTTCCAACTCATCTGCATTTCTAATGTGTCAGCATGTCAGTGTCTCTGTTCTGCTGTAACTTTCTGTGATCTGGTGGTTGGGACAAGAGTTAAATTTAAACTTTTAGTCTTTTTCTTAATTAATTTAAGGAGCAAAAAAAAAAAGAGTTTTCTGCCCTGAAACTTTGGAGGGAAGAGAGGGAGCCTCTGAGATGCAGTTTAATCGATTTCTTCTTCTTCTTTTTTGCGTGTTTGTGTCTCCGCAGGACACCGTTCCGGTCGTCTACCACCTGATTCCCGCGCCCAACAAATCCAAGAACGGCGGCAAGGAGAAGGACAAAGACGGGGACAAGGAGAAGGACGTGAAGGACGAGTTTGCGGAGGCCCTGAGAGATCTGAAGCTGCAGTGGATGACGAAGTGAGCTCGGTTTCTTCTCGGTTGTTTTTTTTTCTGAGTTTGTCACCCGCTGAGCCGCCATCTTGGTTCCTCAGGCTGGACTCCAGCAGCATCTACGAGGAGCTGGCGGATAAATACTGGGACTTCCTTCCGCTCCACGTCCAGAGGCTGCACCAGCTGGACTCGGAGAAGGTGAGCGGGAAACAAACCGTCGGGATTTGCAGCTTTGAGAAAAATGGCGCCTCTGCTCACGGTTTCTCTTTGCGTTAAGGAGCGGCTGAAACGTCTCCGAGACGTGGCGTCGGCGGCGGACATCGTCATCAACCACATCGATCAAACCACCTTGGCTGTTTACCTCAGCATGAAGACCGACCCGCGCCCGGAAGCCGCCTCCATCAAGACGTACGTAACGCGCCGCGCTCCATTTGCCACCACGTCGTCCTTCTGCGGACTGATGGGCGGAGCCTCGTGTCTTTCAGGGACATGGAGAAGCAGAAGTCGTCTCTGCTGGACGCTCTGTGCAGGAAAGGCTGCGCGCTGGCCGACCTGCTCCTGCTGCCCGCCGCCGCCACCGCACAGGACGGCGCCAACGCCGGAGACCAGGTGGCGCCGGAGGACGCCGCCGCGGAGCAGACGGCCGGCAGCTCCGACGACGCCCTGCAGAACGTGGCGATGACCCTCACAGACACGTTCTGGGAGGTGCAGAAGTGGGCGGAGCTAACCGACTCAAAGGTCAGAATCTGGTTTAGGAGTTTAAACCAGCAGAACAGGAGCTAAAAAGAGCTAAAGTCGGTCAAACAAGAGCTAAAATTAACTAAACAGTAACTAAATGCTGAAACTGGCACAAAAACCAACTAAATCTAAAATTAACCGAAATTAAAAGCTAAATTAACCACAACAGCAGCTAAAAGTTTAATTTACCAAAACTGTGGCTAAAACCTAAGAACAGTAGCTAAAAGCTAAAGAATTGGCAAAACTGCGGCTGAATCCTGAGATTAGTCAGACAGTAGCTAAAAGCTAAAAGAACTGGTTAAAAGCAAAAAAAATGTTAAAATAATAGCTAAAAGTCAAGATTAGCAAAACCAAAAGTATAAGCTAAAATTTGCACAGCTGTAGCTAAAAGCTAAAACCTGCACAACGGTGGATAAAAGCTAAAGAATTGGCAAAACAGTAGCTGAAGCCCAAGATTAGTAAAACGGTACCTAAATGTTAAAACTAGGAAAATAACAGCTTAAAGCTAAATTTGTAAAAACAGTAGCTAAAAGTGAAGATTAGCAAAACCAAACGTAATAGCTAAATTTACCACAGCAGTAGCTAAAAGCTAAATTTAGCAAAACTGTGGTTAAAATCTAAAACATGCACAACAGTAGCTAAACGCTAAACAGTAGCTGAATCCTAAGCTTAGTAAAAGAGTAGCTAAAATATAAAACTACCAAAATAACAGCTAAAATTAGAAAAAACTGCGTTTAAAAGCAATAACATTGTCAAAACAGTAGCTAAAAGCCGAGATTGGCAAAACCAAAAGTAAAAGCTAAAACCTGCACAACAGTAGCTAAAAGCTAAACAGTAGCTGAATCCTAAGGTTAGTCAAACAGTAGCTAAAAGCTAAAACTAAAAGAAGTGGTTAAAAGCAAAAAAAAAGTTAAAAAAGTAGCTAAAAGCCAAGATTAGCAAAACCAAAAGTAAAAGCTAAATTTACCACAGCAGTAGCTAAAAGCTAAGTTTAGCAAAACTGTAGCTAAAACCTCAAACCTGCACAACAGCAGCTAAAAGCTAAAACTAGGAAAACTGTGGTTAAAAGCAATAAAATTGTCAAAATAATAGCTAAAAGCCGAGATTGGCAAAATCAAAAACAAAAGCTAAAATTGGCACAGCTGTAGCTAAAAGCTAAAACCTGAGCAACAGTAGATAAAAGCTAAATATATGCCACAACAGTAGCTGAAGCCCAAGATTAGTAAAACAGTATCTAAAAGTTAAAACTAGGAAAATAACAGCTTAAAGCTAAAAGTGTCAAAACTGGCTAAAAGGTAAGATGGGTGAAACAAAAGCTTAAAATCTTTATTTGTTTCAATAAAAAACAAAAAAACTGTTAAATATATGAAATTAATTAAAGATAAAATACTTAAAGGAGCTGAACGCTGAGTCGGCGTTCACGCGGTTAGGAAATAAAAGTTAATTTCTTCGTCTGCCTCCGCCTCCGTTCAGGTTTTGATGTTTTCCTACAAACACGCTCTCGCCAACAAGATGTTCGGCCGAGCCTTGAAGTTTGCCTCCAAGATGGTGGAGGAGAAGCCGAGCAAGGAGAACATGAAGAACTGCGTGCAGGTGCGTCTCGGCGCGGCGCCGTGCGTTCGATTCCTGGTGCTGCGGCCCGTCGAATCATCGCCCGTGTTGTTTTTCTGTCTTCGCAGCTCATGAGGCACCTCGGCTGGACGCACTGCTCCGCCTTCAGTGAGAACTGGCTGCCCGTCATGTTCCCCGCAGAATACACACCGTTTTAGACGCGCACACACACACACACACACACACGGACTCACGCCCCCTCAGGAACCAGCTGCCTCCCGGGAGTTTTAGGTTTTATTTATGTGGACTTGAGAGGGAAAACCAGACGATCTGCGCTCCTTTGAATCCCGACGACGATGACGAAAAATAAGAAATAAGAGTTTAAAATGTTTGAAACTGTCTCCAGCGGTCCTTCCTGTAAATCCTGTCAGTCGGACATTTTGGACACCAAGACGAGGCGTTCGCTTCCTGAATGAATAAAACAAGGAAGGACAGAAGCTTTTTATCTTTTTGTTCCCGCCACGTTAATCGTTCGGTCTGTTTGTCTTTAAACTCCACCCCCTTCAGCGCTGAGGTGCCTTTCTTCGTGTACCTCACTGCCTCCGATGGGACGAAGACGATGAAGAAGCTGCGCAGAGAGGCGGAGCTGTGAAAACCGGGAGCTGAGCTGCGGAGCCTCGAAACTCCTGACAGGAAACACGTCCGGGTCGAAAATCCACATCTATGCTGAGAAAATTTATTAAAAATAAACCACGAAAACGGCCGAAGTGACTGACAGCGTGTTCTCGTTCTCGGCCCGGTCCTCCGTCTTTCTCTCGCCTCAGCGGCAGATTTCACTTTTACGTTTCACCCGGACATCTTGTTTTTTTTCTGCCATGTTTGCCTGATGCAGGGTGACCACGTGATCTTTGTTTACAGTGAGCGCGTACCTGCATTTTCAGAATCTGTTCATCGGCACCTTGAGTACCTTTAAACCCTGACGTGCAGCGAACACATCCTGGATCCAGTTTCTCTCGCCGTCCCGAAGCCACCGACGGGTCTCCCAGAGGCCGCAGCCGGGCGAGACGCCGCCTCGTCCGCCCCGCCCCCAGCCCCCCGCCGCCTCGACCTCACCGACAGGACGATGCAGGAGTGTTTTATGTGTCATAAAATGTTGTAAATACAGACGTAACATAGCAAACTATTAAGATGCAATATAACCCAGACGTTATCCTAACCCGAGTATTTCACGTATATGCATGTCTTCTACGGGCTGACGTGGAAACGGCGTCCGGTTTGGCGGTTTTTACGCCGGAGACGTGATTTGGGAAAGATCCTCTGCTGTTTACGGGACCTGTGAACACCTCGCGAACGCCTCCTGAACGCCTCGCGAACGCCTCGCGAACGCCTCGCGAACGCCTCGCGAACGCCTCGCGAACACCTCGCGAACGCCTCGCGAACACCTCATGAACGTCTCATGAACGCCTCCTGAACGCCTCGCGAACGCCCTGCGAACGTCTCATGAACGCCTCATGAACGCCTCATGAACGCCCCGCCCCCGAAGCCGTTCAGACGGACATTTAACGGCTCTGAAAGAAGCACACCGGCGGATTTATCGGCGTTCGTTTGATCAACTTCATGCGGCAGCTTCGTGTATTTGTCAGTTTCTTATTTTCGTCTTCACTCGAGACGAAACTGAAGGATTATCTGCGATTATCTGCGTTTCACAAACGCTGGTTTGGTCCTTTAAACACTTCATGAATCATGTGACAAACGAGAGCTACGATCATAAAAAAAGTGACTATGTTTTATAACCTGCACAGAAAGTGAGGAAATTAGAGTTTGGTTGATTTTACTTCCTGTAAGAACGCCCCGCAGCGTGAGGAGGAAGCTCCGGGCTGTATATGGTTCCTCCGCATGCTGCTGAGGCCCCTGGTAAACGAATACATTGCCAGTTTGTATCGTTTCTTAAGTCTTCAGTCATCGGACGACACCAAACGAGAGCCAGAAGCAGAAAAAACAGATGAGCAGCCAAAAAAAACGAACTCACGGTTTAAAGAGAAGAGAAACAAGTTTTCCAACAAATCAAGGATTTATTGCCAAGAATCATCGAAACATAAATGAATAATCAACCAAACACAAATCTCTTTACTCTTTGTTCCTTCTTTATAAAGCAGGAGCATGAAATCCTGTCCTTTTATTTATTAAAGGCGCTCGTTGTAAAGTCACAAAAACTTTTCTGAAATGATAAAAATCTGTTCTTTTTGCATCATATCTGTGGTTAATGTGTCCTTAAATGAAACCTGTGAACGGATGTTTGTTTAGCTGCGTTCATGGAAGAGCCGGCGTTTTGGGTTGTTTACATTGAGCGCATGCCCACATTTCTGTAAAACTCCAGGAGGGAACCGTTTTTTAAATTTTTTTTTTTTTATGTTGGGACTCGTCGGTTTGCAGCGAGAACCTCTGACCGCAGAGAAAATTATAAATGTATATTAAAAAAAAGGATTTTTAACTTTAAAAGCTGGTGAAAATGTTTGGCTTGATAAGAAGCAGCTGCTTCGGAGTTTTCTGGCGGTGAATCAGATGTTTGGAGATCTTTCTGTTTTTCTTATTTTATTTTTTTAAAAGGCCTCAAACTGCACGGTTTGTCCCCCCCTCCCCCCACCGTCTTTTGTTAAACGTGCTCCGCGGCACGGCGTCGCCAACGACCGCCTCTCTAAAAAAAGAAAAAAAAAAAGGCCTTCTCACAGCGGGACTTGACCTTTGACCCCTGACACCAAACAGTCTGTTGCTGTCACTCGGCCGTGGTCGCGGGGGGGGGGAGCGTCTCGGAGGCGTTTGTGTGGACGCTGCGTGGTTCTATTTCCAGCCGTAGATGCTGATGCTTTAAGGAACGTTGAGGCCGTGGTTTAGATCGTAAAAAAATAAACGAGCTGCTGGTGAAACGGTTTTCTGCCTAATGGAATAAAATAAATATCACAAACCAGAAGAGCACCGAATAAAAAAAAGATTTGAAGCAACTTGTGTGTCGCGAATGATTTACGAGCCGAAATATTACGAAACTGTTGCCGATTTTTTTTAAAATGAAGTCAGAAATTACAGAGTTTGTTGTAAGAAAAGCCGTTTTTTTATTAGCAAATATTAAGAAATGAAGTGTTTGTGCTTAAAAAGGAAACAAACAGAAAGCTGCCTCGGTTTCTCTGCTGTTCATTGGGAATCTTCGGTTCCTCGCAGAGAAAACGCACCGTCATCTGTCAGCGAAATATCTCACGAGCCCGATGGAGTCGGCCTGATTCAAGATGGCGGCCGCGGCTGACTTCGCCCGAACTGAGCTCAAACCTGGCGTGGTAGTAGCTGAGGGTCATCCCCGGAACGTACGCTGAGCGCTGACCAATCAGGCGAGAGCTTTGGTTTGAGATCTGACCGATGACTACCACTGCCTGTTAGCAAAATATCTACAACTGATGATTCTTTCAAGATGGCTGCCACGGCTAATTCGCAAAAAATGGCTACAACAGGGCCGGTTCTACAGCTGGGAGTCGTTCTCCACACGTTCTCTGAGGCACATTAAGGTTTGACCAGAGGAGCTCGGTGGAAAAGCCCGGCGGGAAAGATGGCGGCGGCAGCGGCGGCGGCGGCGGGCGTTATGCATCCCGTCAGTTTGTTTATTTATTTATTTAAGCTCAAGCTTGTGAGGTGGAAGTAAAAGGAAAGTTGTGAGCGATGACAGGAAGCCGTGAAGGTGAGGAGGAATGGATCTTCGAGACGCCGCGTGGTTCAGGTCGGCCATGTTCATGTGTTCATCAGAAGATGTGACCAGAGTCAGGACATCAGTCTCCCTCTCTGCTCGTTGCCATGAAGATCTTCACCTCCCCGTCCTCGGACAGTACGCTGGTCTGGAAGGACTTGTGGAAGTTCTCCGTGAAGACCAGGTCCGACTCCAGGCGGACCTTGTTGGCCCAGATCAGGGTCGTTCCTGGTCTGCAGAAGTGCTTCATGGTGGCCAGGAGCTCGTCCAGGAAGTCGTGCTGGTAGACCACGTCGGCAGCCAGCACGTAGTCGTACCTACAGGCGGAGGACCGGAATGTGTGCTCCAAGTTGTGGCTCCAGGACAGAGCTGCGATCCGCGGGGTGTGCCTGCAGCGGCCCCTGGTGTTCCTCATCACGTTGGCCTGGAGGTTGCTCAGCACCTCGGGGAGGTCCGTCGCCATGACTGAAGCTCCTGGAGAAACAGAAAGAGTCTTAAAGAGCAACCGGATTCACCGCAGCGGCGGCGTTTTTACGTTAAACATAAAAACGAAGCGTTTTATCGACGCTTCTTCGACCGCGCTCTCCTCATGATGTCACAAGGTCACAGAGGACCTGCTTCCTGCTCGGACAGGTCAGGTCGTGTCACAGCACGGTGGCAACGGTGGCAACGGTGGCAGCGGTGGCGGCTCCTCACCCAACAAACTGGCCACAATGGCCACCAGTCCGGTTCCTGACCCCAGCTCCAGAACCTCCTTCCCCTGCAGGCCGAACGTCTGGCTGTTGGTTTCCAGGAAGGAGCTCAAAGCCAACGCCTGCAGGTCACAGAAAAACAACCGGTTATCGGGAGGAAAACACGTCGTTCTCAAGGCTCCGCGCTCTCCGGCGTACTCACAGCCGGCCACAAGGTGGCGCCGTACGAGTCCAAGGACTCATAAATGACTATGTTCTCCCCGACGTAGCTGAAGACTTCTTTGGTGGTGCTGCAGAGGACGCTGGGGGTCCAGCTCTGTTTCACAAACTTCTGTTCTGAGGAAGGAAACAAGAACGTGGTGTTAGAACCGCCGCCAAGCAAAAAAAGGTCAAAGGTCAGAAATCAGCAGCTGATAGGAGCCGGTAACTTGAATGTTAGGAGCCGAATGACTTTATTAAATAAGCTGACTCTGAGTTACTGAAGCTAAAAGGAGCAAAACATTAGCTTAGAGCTAGAAGAAAAGCTAGCCAAAAGCTAAAATTTGCAAGAGACTAGCTAAGAGTAAAAACTGCTAAAAGTGCTAGAATTTAAAAGCAGCAAAAAGTTAGCTAAATGCTAAAAGTAGCAACAGGCTAGCTAAAAGTTAAAAGTAGTAGAACGATAGCTAAAAGGAGCGAAACACTAGCTTAAAGTTGAAATAAACAAAATGCTAGCTAAACAAAAGAGACAAAACAAAACAAAAAAACCTTAGCTAAAATTTAAAGGTAGCACAATAGTAGCTAAAAGATAAGAAAACATGGCTTAGACCTCAAAGAAAAGCTAGCCAAAAGCTAAAATTTGCAAAACACTAGCTAAGAGTAAAAAGCGGTAAAAGTGCTCGAATGCAAAAGCAGCAAAAAGTTAGCTAAATGCTAAAAGCAGCAAAGGGCTAGCTAAAAGTTAAAAGTAGCAGAACACTAGCTACAAGCTAAAAGTAGCAAAATGGTGACTACAAGCTAGCAGTACCAAAACCCTTTTAGCTAGCTGAAGGCTAGCTAAAAGTAGCAAAATGGTGACTATAAGTAGCAAAAGCCTAGCTAAGAGCTGAAGGCTAGCTAAAAGTAGCAGCGCTCCTTCGAGGGATGCATATCACCCGCTGCCGGACAGTTTTAAACAAAACTTGATGACTCTCAGCTACTACCACACCAGATTAGCTGATTAAATGTGAAATTAGCTGAGCTGTAGCTGTTTTTGTGTTCGCTAAGGCGTGAATTTCACAGACGCTCAGCTAAGATTCGGAGTGGTGGTAGCTGAGAGTCATCCACAGCTCGCAGGCCGAGCAGCTGGTGTGAGATCGTACGACGGTTTGACCAAAATGGCTGCAACGCCATCGATTCTCAGATGATCTTAGTCTAAAACTGACATTCTTTTAATTTCCATATTTGGGAAAAAAAGCCACTTTTTACTGATTCGACTGACCTGAAACGTTCTCATCTCTTGAGCTTTTGTCCGTTTGTTCCTCTGCTTCATCCTCTTTGGCGCCACCTTCACCGGGTTCCGAGCTTTTCTCCGACTCTTCCTCTTCGCCGCTTTCGCGCTCGCTGCTTTCTTCACCTCCTCCCTCAGCTTCCAACTCGTCCGATTCCTTCTCCCGAGGGACGTCGGGAAGTTCGTCTCCGTTGAGTTTCTCCTCCAGATCTGAGACTCCCAGCTCCTCGTCCTCTCCCTCTCTGCTCGTTGCCATGAAGATCTTCACCTCCCCGTCCTCGGACAGTACACTGGTCTGGAAGGACTTGTGGAAGTTCTCCGTGAAGACCAGGTCCGACTCAAAACGGACCTTGTTGGCCCAGATCAGGGTCGTTCCTGGTCTGCAGAAGTGCTTCATGGTGGCCAGGAGCTCGTCCAGGAAGTCGTGGTGGTAGACCACGTCGGCAGCCAGCACGTAGTCGTACCTACAGGCGGAGGACGGGAAGGTGTGCTCCAAGTCGTGGCCCCAGGTCAGAGCTGCGACCTGCGGGGTGTGTCTGCAGCGGCCCCTGGTGTTCCGGCTCAAGTTGACCCTCATGTTGTCCAGGACTTCTGGAAGGTCTGTCGCCGTGACCCAGCCGCCTGCAAACAGACAGAAACCGAGTCAGAACTGCCCGCCGCTGCCAGGTCAGACTCGTGTCCGCTGTACCCACCGAGGAGCGCCGCGACTATCGACACGAGTCCGGTCCCCGCGCCGACCTCCAGGACGGCTTTGTCCACGAGATTCCACCGGTCCCGATGGGTGTCGAGGTAGTGACAGAGATCCAGAGCCTGGAAGATTACAGCCAAGTCACTTTTCACAGCCGGTGTCGAGTCGTTTCTCACATATCCCTACAGCCGAGTCGCTTTTCACAGCCAGTGTCGAGTCGTTTCTCACATATCCTACAGTCGAGTCACTTTTCACAGCCAGTGTCGAGTCGTTTCTCACATATCCTACAGTCGAGTCACTTTTCACAGCCAGTGTCGAGTCGTTTCTCACATATCCTACAGTCGAGTCACTTTTCACAGCCAGTGTCGAGTCGTTTCTCACATATCCTACAGTCGAGTCACTTTTCACAGCCGGCGTCGAGTCGTTTCTCACATATCCTACAGTCGAGTCACTTTTCACAGCCAGTGTCGAGTCGTTTCTCACATATCCTACAGCCGAGTAGTTTCTCAGGTCCCTGTTAACGCGATGAACACACGAAGAGCAGGATAAACGCTGCAGTTCAGGTCGTTTCAGGTCAGATTCTCGGGTCAGTTTTAGGCGCTCTGTTTATGAGCTGCTTAGCCGCGGCGGCCATCTTGAATGGGCCAGACTCCGAATGATGTGGACGTTGGTCCGACGACAACGAATCGTTTTTGCGTAACGGACGACTCTCAGCTTCCACCACGCCAAACTTTAGCTCAACCTTCTGCAAAATCAGCTGAAGGTATTAGTTATTTTTGTTCCCCTGAGGTGGCGGCCATCTTGGTTTGGTAACGATATGGAAGCTGGCTCTTCGGTTAATTAAAAGCTCCGCCTCCCATTCCACTTTTAGAAACTTTGGCTCCGGTTTCCGGTTTACCAACGAGGATTAACTTCCTTCGTTTTTCTGAACCCAGGGAGAGGAGCCGAAGATGGGGCAGGGTATTTCCTGGGCAGGTTGCCAGGACCAAGATAGACATTTCCGCCTTTTTTTTTAACTTTCCTTAAAGCTTTAAAGACATTTAAACAACAAGGCAGAAAAGAAAGAACCTCAAACTTGATTTCTTTATAAATAAACGAGTTAATCCGAGAATAGAAGGTTCCGAGTCGGACTCACGGCGGGCCAGATCATGCCTGCGTACGAGTCCAGACCCTCCTGGATGGTGACCTTCTGACCGGCGTAGCTGAAAACCTCTTTTCCCGCTCTGGAGTAAAAACATGGAGACCAGGATGAAGGTTTCCGCTGCTTCCCGGCAGCTGATTCCTCTGAGAACCACAAAGAAAATCACATTTATTTGGTTTTTTTCAAAGCTACGAAGCAAAAAATCAAAAACTTTGACCTAATTAAGGATTTTCAGTTACCCTTTCTCTCTCTGCTTTTCTCAAACCTGTCTCCCTCCTCCCCATCCCTCGTGGAGTCCATTTCTTCCATATGAAAATCTTTATTCATTTCATTAAAACAAAAATAAATATATATATACAATAAACAACAACAAAATATAGATATATAAATCATTAATAAAATAAAAGGCAGCAGAAAGAAGAATAAAATCATATAATATCTGCCCCTTTTTTCTTTTTCAAACAATTATAATCTACCAGAAAATAAAAAACTAACTGTTGAATAATAATTCATTTAGGGACACATTAAACTAGTTCATGTTTCCTTTTATCGTTCTTTTAAATACACTTTCCAGATTATTCCATAATCTAATTCCTTGAACTGAAGCACTGCGTTCTTCCATATCAATTAATTTATTCTAATGAGAATAAATTACAGATAATAATAATAATAATAATAATAATAATAATAATAATAATAATAATAATAATAATATGACACACAGCTTTATTTTTATTGTAAATAAAGCAGCTTTATATGCAAAAAACATCCTAATATGTTAGATTAGATTGAGTCAGAATCATTGAAGTGATCCCAGGTTTCTTACCTGTGAGCTTTAATTCCTGCAGCAGAACTCCGGAGCGTCCCGGTGTGTGTGGACGCCCACCCGGCTCGGAGGTTAAAGACCCTCAGCATCCAGCAGGACACACCCATCGCCAGCACAAGGGCCCCGGGGTATTTTTAGAGCTTGCCCTCATATGAAATAAACACACACGCCACGCAGGAGCCCGGCGTTTCAGGCACATAAACAAAGACGGTTCGAGCCGGGGAGAGCCAATGGGAAGCAGGGAATGCCGGGAATGTGGTGTAACTTTAACTTTCTGCTGCTGGGACCATCTGACCTGGACCGAAAGGGCCTCAAATCCAACGTCATGCTGCTTTTAATACGTCCACGCTGCTGAAACGGAGAGAAGCGAGCAAAGAGGCCGAGCGTTTGGGCTCAAATCGGCCCAAAGCCTCGGCGTCGATCCCATATGAGGCTGTTTATAAATACTCCCGGGGGTCAGATGGGGGATAAACCGGAACCAGAGTCTGATTTGTGTTTGGTTTGACGGCATCTTGGCAGAGAGCTGGAATCGTCGCTTTTACATCCCACACAAAACGCTGACGCCAGTTTGATCCTTTCGCTTCCCGGGGGATCCTGATAAATCCTGGATTTAACCCCCGAGTGAGGCAGTGGCATCACGGAGAGCTGGGAAATCTTTCAATAAATCAAAGGTTTTTATAAATCAAAGTTTTTTTTTTCATCCGATCTGAACAGCTGATGTTACTTAAAGGAGCTCAATGCAAAGTTTGACATCAAATGTAAAATAAAAGGTTATATAGAACTCCACCCGGTGGTTCTGTTTGAAAGAGTTCGCTCCGGGAGTTTCGAAATGCGGGTACGCGGCCAACGTAAACAAAGCCCTCGGCTGAACCTGCGTAGGTAAACAAATACGGCAGGAGGAGAAGAGCAAAGAAGCGTGAATCTTAAAGAGGAGAAGTTTTTATTCTACATCGTGTGGATTTTGCGTCTGAATTTTCACCTGAGGCGGATTATCAGCCCCCCCGGTTTGATTCCCCGTGCAGCGGGAACTTTGGGAGGTCTCGCCGCGACAAAAAAGTCCATTTAAAATTAGCTTTGGAAAGCTTCCATGTTGTGTTTACTGGCTCGCCTTTTCCTGGCCTTGATTGCTCCAGCAGAGCTCGGGGGGTAACAGGATCGGGGCCGCACGTCTCGAGACGGGGGCCTCGAATAACCCGCCCCCTCCCCGCCACGCCGGTCACATTCAAACATGAAACATCCCACGCCGGTCGTTTAAACTGATTTACATCAGAGTCGTTTTAATCCAGGGTGGGTTTTGTAAAACGCGCTTTATTTTGTTAAAAAGCTCGACGGCGGGCGGCGTCCTCTCAGAGAGACGCTGTTTGGCTTTCAGAGAGTGACAGCGAGCCGATATTCGCTCAAGGCCTTCAGCTGTCGAGCGTTTATTCCCGCTGACAATGGCGGCGATATTCGCAGCCTCCTTTTGGTTTAATCCAGCTCGTCAGCACGTCCTCCCGGCGGGAGGCAGGAAGACGAGGGGGTTACGGGACAGAAAACGACCCTGAAAACTTTGAGGGATTTGGAACCGTTAGCGTATCGGGTTCAACATTCGCAGCGAGTGACTCCAACGGACTATTTCCAAGATAATTAGGCGAACGGGAGAGTTTCCAAAGAATGGAAACAATTGGGCCAAGCGTTGGCGTTCGAGTTACCGAAGCGGCACATTTTCTCCCTAATATGGCCGCCGCAACTAAAAGTGTCTTCGTGGAGACATGAGACCAGAAAAGGTGCGACGAAGAGCCGTTTGAGCTTCTAAAGCATAAAAAAAAAAATAAATGAATGAAACCAAACCAGCTGGTATATTTACAAAATGCTGCCATTTTTATCAAACTGTAAAACTAACTTATTAAACACAAATTTCCTTTAATTAGACTTAATGATCAATAAAAACAGACCAGTGCAGAATATGATCAACAATCGTCTTTAAATATCAATAGGATAAAAAACAAAACACAGTTTAAGAAGAGATGGATTCAATCATGGTTCCCAAAGCTGGGGTCGGGACCCCAATATGGGTCATTAGGCACCAAACAAAGGGTCTTTAAGTGACGACAAATAAAAATAAAACTCCAAAATAAGACATTTTTTGAAAACAGCTGTAGTCATGAAGGAGAGGGAATATTCCAGCAGTTTGTGTCGTCGTTATCTTGTAGTTTATTGGACATTTAAGACTTTTTTCACACTTTGGTTGAGAAGCGTCTCTGCTGCTGCCGTCTGAAGCTGAAAGGTTCGATCTGAGCCGATCGCCTCCCTGCAGCCGTCGTTTCTGCTCGCCGGCCTTCAGCTGAACTCAGGTTTTTAATTTGCCCTCTCCTCCTCGCTGACTTCGCCTCTTGTTTCCGTTTTCGTCTTATTTTCAGCCAAACTCTGACTGGGAGCTGAGGACGAACCCAAACCACCGGGACTTCAGAAACACTCAGAGTTCTGCTGGGTCGGCGGTTCGGTCCCCGGCCCTCCTCCAGGCTCGGTACAGTTTAATGCTCAGGCTGGGCAGGTCGTACAGCTCCTCCAGGTGAAAACGCTGCCGGAAGCGATCCACAAAGCTGTTCTCCGGGTCCAGCCGGAACCGCATGGCCCAAAGTATCTGAGTGTGGTCCTGGCACAGGTAGTCGAAGGTGTCCATCAGCTCGTCCAGGTGAGGGTGGCCGTAAACCACGTCGGCTGCCAGGATGTAGTCGAACCGATGTGTGGCGCGAGGGAAACGCTGAGGCACCTGCTGACCCCAGATCAGCTCAGTGACCTGCAGGCAAACATCAGAGGGGCGCATTTATTAAAGAAACCTGCACCGAAACATCGTACAGAGTCGGAATCATCTGAAAAAATGTTTGCAGTTTATCATATTTACTGCTCCTTATTTTGTTTATTAAAAACAACCGAAGTTGACCAAAGAGCTTCAGAATCCTCAGCAGAGGTTTTAAAGACTCGACGGTCTCCGCCGCCCGTTTATGAGGAGATAAACTGTTTCCCAACCCTCCTGTTTTTATTCGGATCCTGGAACGTCTCGGAGAAAACTGGCTGGCGGACTTTAAGGCTCCTCCTGGAGTGCAGATGTTAAAGAGGTGTCATAGTTTTGGGTTTCTGTGTTTCTGTCTTGTCACCGTTCACCTCCCCAGTAGTTTTCCATTCATGCCTGCCACGCCCACCTCACCTGCTCCTCGTCAAGTCCACAGCTGCACCGAAGTTACAAGGACTTCTTCTTCTCTTCAGTTACGGGTCTAAAAGATGAGCTGCTTCGTTCTGGACATACAGGACTCTCCGATGACTTTTTAGGTCTTTAATGAGGAGACGATCCCCTTTAGGTAAAGCTTGATTAATTGCTTTATTCCCCAACTTGAAGGATCTATCAAAACTAAAAACCTATAAATTCTCATCAGCAGAGCGACTGTGTGGATTTACCAGAACTGATGACTTGTGTCTGATTTTTATTGAGATTTAAATGTTATAATTTCATTTAGGCAGCTCAACCGAACAGGTAAATAAACCCGGATGTCATCGGCAAAGCAGTGAAAACCGACCCTCACATACTGAGCTTGGATTTTAATAAATATCACCGTGATTCTGTAAAAGGATAAAAAGAAACGTACCAAAGGGATGTATTTGCATCTGTTCTTGGTGTTGCGCGTCACGTTGTACTGCAGGTTCCCCAACACATCCGGTAGGTCGGTAGATGTTACCTTTGCTCCTGGAGAGACGGAGAAGTTGACCGATTAGACGAGAGCGAAACAAAGAGAGACAGAATAAGATCTGTCTGTTATTCTTCAGCACCTAACATGCTGGACACAATGGTGACGAGTCCGGTTCCAGCTCCCAGCTCGATGACGTTCTTCTCTGCCAGGCTGAAGGCGTCTCGGTTGGTTTCTAAGAAGTGACACAGCACCATCGCCTGTGAGGAGGAGGGGGGAACCCAGTTCAGAGCTCAGCAGAAAAGGTCCAAATTTAAAGGACGCCACAGAACGAGGACAGAGGACCAACCGAGGGCCAGAGGATCGCCCCGTACAGGTCCGTGGACTCCTTGATCCGGATCTCCAGGTCAGAGAAGACGTACCCCTCCCACGTCTCCGGGCCGATCACCGACGGGTGGAAACGGCGAGACATGATGGCTTCGGCCAGCTCCGTGTCCGCCGCTCCACCTGCTTTGGCATCTACAAAAAAAAAAAATGGACGCTTTGTTTAAAGAACATTAAATCTTCTGCGAGGTTTGGATCTGAACACGGAGCTGAGTCAACGTCATGAAGGGCGAGGGATTATTTAACAAAAAACAGCAAAATTAGATGTAAATATTTGTTGCTAACAAGCTGATTGGATGAAATCGACACTCGATACTTTGAGTTAAAACACCAAATCTGACAAACATTCGACACTAGGGGGCGACAGGAACCAGAACTTTTATTTTGCGTAAATCCGATCGTTACGAAATTTGGCTCAGAGTTTGGAGACGACGCTTTAAAGTCGCGTCTACAAGGTAGGAACGCTCAGGTAAAATGGGCGTGGCTTAATGCAGTTTATCGTTACCCATTTATCGATTTTTTTTTTTTTTTGTAATATCTGATTATTTTGTTCATTTTGAGATCAAACTTTGTCGCATCCTGTTCATACTTTCAGGAATTTGAACCACTTCCTGTTTGCTTGCAGGTTAACAGAAACCGAAAACTAAAGGGTCACCTGTGACCTTTGACCTCATGAACCTTGAAATCAACAGGCATCACCTTTGACCCCTGAGGCGTCCAGCTGTGCAATTTGACGTTCCTACATCACTCTGTTGGACAGTCAGAGCACCGGGTCAGCTGTAATGTTGACCTTTGATCCCTTGACCTTGAAATCAATGGTGATCACTCTTTGACCTAAGAGGTGTCCAACTGTGCAGATTTAATTCCTTGTACCAAGGTTTGACGTTTCCTAGAAATTTCGTGAAAATCCGTTCGTAACTTTTTGAGTTAATCTTGTCCACAAACAAACAAACAAACAAACGGTACTGAAAACATAAGAGTTGTTTTTAAACTCTCTGGATAAACAATGAAATGTCTCGTCTGAAAATGGGCTTTTTTTCAGTTTTACTTTCATTTATTTTAATCTTTAACTGGATTCGGACGTCCATGTCCTCTGGCATCAATCAGGGGGGAGTGCTGCAGCACCCTCCGCACCCCATAGTCTTTCCTGCATCCACTTTTAAACACTGCTAATTATTCAACTAAACGTAATAAATGTTTCTGCTGCCCGAAAGAGGTTGGAAAGGTAATAAACGAGGTGTTTATTTTAAAAACAAAAGGCCCTGAAACACCATCCTAGGTACGATTTTCTGTCCGGGGATTGACATTTCGGTTCGTAATCTCCCGCTGAGCTCGGTGTATTTGTTTGCAGCTTCGCTCCTGTCAGCGTTGGCAGCCGCTGAAAAGCTTTGGCTGGTTTAGTGAAAGGTCAGGAAAGCCCACTGAGGGACAAAGGTTGTTGGACAGCAGTTGGACTTTTAACGTCTCTGCTTCGGGCTTTGATTCATGTATGATGCATTGTTGCTTAAACTATCAATAACTGGGATGAAACTGGGGGGAAAAAATGGTTCCTGTTGACCAGATCGTCCAAATTCTTACCTTCCTGTTTGGCCTTTGAGTCCCCCGTGGCCTTCTGGTGTCCCGTCTCCATGTCTGCAGGAGTCCAGGATCAGGAGAGAGGACGACCAAAACGGGACGCTCGCTTGAATCTCAGCCAGAGGCAGTTTTTCCTGCATGGGGGTGAAGCCCTTTAGATGTGGGTCGGCGTGGATCCTGATCTCTGACCTCCGAGGCCTCGGGTTACGCACAAACACAATGTTTCCCAATTTCTTGTCCAACAATCCCACGCCGAGCCTCAGATCCTGGACGCATTTCCAGCCTCGCAGTAAATCTGACGGACACCAGCAGCTGCTCTGCCTCGTGGCTAAACTTCGGCTGGAGAGGAAACGGGGGGGAAACTGAGGCTTTAGTTACCGGAGACAGAACTTAAAAATAAAAATAGAAGAACAAACCAGAACGCAGAAATGTGATTTATGATTTTTTTTTTTCCATAAAACTACTTCTGCACACTTTGTTCTGTTTTACTCTTTCTTATATCTAAACGTTCGGCTTTTTCAGCAGACAGCTGCTTCGGCTTTTGGTTTTAGTAACTTTTATACTTTTCAGATTATTTAACTTTGTTTACAAATATGTTCCCCAGAGAAACACTGAGATCTCCTCAGTTCTTTCAGAAACTTTGTTCTCTTTAAAATCTGCTTCAGCTGCTGGCTGTTTATGTCTTCTTAAGCTACTTTTAGCCATTTCCCAGCTTTTAGCTAATATTTAGCTACTTTTATACTTTCAGCAGACTTGCTCTAATTTTATCTTCTTATGCTACTTTAAGGTTTGAGCTACCATTCAGCTCCATTTTGCTTTTGTTGGTTTTAGCTCACCTTTTGCTACATTTAGCTTTTAGCTAACATTTTGCTTATTTAGCATACTTTATCTTTAAGCTAGTCTCTTGCTACTCATAGACATTAGCAAACTTTTGCTACTTATCACTTTTAAATAGCCTTTTACTACCTTTAGCTTTTAGCTAACATTTAGCTACTTTTATACTTTCAGCACATTTGCTCTAGTTTTGTCTTCTTATGCTACTTTAAGGATTGAGCTACCATTCTGCTACTTTTAGCTATCCTTTTGCTACTATTTGCTAACAGTTAGCTGGTTTTAGCTCGCGTTTTGCTACATTTACCTCTTAGCTAACGAACTGCTAATTTAGCTAGCCTTTGTTACATTTAGCTTTTGCCTAGCCTTTCACTTTTAGCTAACTTTTTGCTGATTTCAGTTAGCCTTTTCATACGTTATCTTTAAGCTAGCTTCTTGCTATTTATAGTGTTTATCTAGCCTTTTGCTACTTTTCGCTAACATTTTGCTGATTTTATGCTTTCAGCACATTTGCTCTAATTTTATCTTCTTATGCTAAGTTTTGAGCTACTATTCTGCTATTAGCTAACCTTTTGTTGGTTTTACCAAGCCTTTTGCTACATTAACCTTTTAGCTAACATTTTGCTAATTTAGCTAGCTTTTTTAAAACTTTATCTTTAAACTAGTCTTGTCCTACTCATAGCCATTAGCTAACTTTGGCTACTTATAGCATTTAAATAGCCGTTTACTACCTTTAGCTTTTAGCTAACCTTTTACTGCTTTTAATAGCATTTTCATTTTAGCTACTTTTAGCTTTACCATCTCAGCTTCAGCTTCCTTAGCGTTCAGACTAAGGTAACATTATTTATATTTGTTTATTGATCACATTTTTGTATAAATATTTAGTATCTGGTGTTGAAGAGGTGAAGACGTCCAGAAGTCCTGTTAAAATTCAAAAAGGAATAAAATAAACAAATAAACATTTTATTGCAAAATAAGTATTTATTTATTTTTTGTATTCTACAGATCTGTCCAAACAAGAAGACGTGTTTCCTGTTGATGAATAATAACGAATAAAATAACCTGGCGGGTTTATAGGAACGTGACCCGTTCCTCACAGCTTGTTTACGGAACATTTCAGGTTCCTTCCTCTCGCCCGTCGTCCTCCACGTCCTCGCTTGTTGCCCTCGAAGACGGGCCGGGCTGTGACCATGGCAACCGCCCCCTCGCCGTCACTGTCCCCGCCGGAGCTGCTGCTGCTCCTCCTGATCTCCTCGGCGGGGCGACGGAGAGGAGGCCCGGCGGTCGGCCCGGCGGTCGGCCCGGCGGTCGGCCCGGAGCCCAGAAACCCTCCAGCTGCCACGGACCTGTCCACCTCCTCCGTCTCCTTCGTGGTCCTCTTCTTAGGCTTGGACGGTGACTGGACCTCCTCCTCCTCCCCACCTCCTCCTCCTTCCTTCCTCTTCAGGCAGGTGACGGCTCGGCGGAGCCGCTGGCTGCGGATCGCCTGCTTCTCCTGCTGCTCCAGGCGGAAGAAAGAGTCGATTCTCCTCTGAGTCTGAAAGCGTCAACAAAGGTGAAACGAACTTTTATCGTTTATTTTCCTGCATGAAATAAATGTTTCTGTTTGGTTGAGTCTCTTCCTCACCTGCTGGCAGTTCAGCTGTTTGACCACAGGCTGAAGAGTCTCCTCCGTCCTTCGGCTGCTCCAGCCGAACCGACTCAGGCAGAACGTGGGACAGCAGTCAAGGAAAACCTTTCAGTTGGTGGACACACAGAGACGGGGACGGGGACGGAAACAGGATATTCTTTGATGGCGTCGAGCTGTGGGCGCCCCCAGCTGAAGGAGCCGCCCGACGGATCCACGACCGGCTCCAGGTACGCCTGAGCCACGGCCGGGTTCGGGAAGCCGGGCTGCACCTTCAGGTCCCTCAGCTTCTTCTTCACCTTCGTGTCTCGGGGATCAGCTGCCAGCCGCTTGTTGTCCTGAGCCTTGGTCCACCATTTCCTGCCGCAGAACAACCAGACGGACTTTAATTGACTGCTGTGAACCGAACCAATCAGCATGAAGATGTGTTCGAGCCACAGGTTTACTTCGGCTACAGTCTTAAAGCTTTCTGTTCGTGTGTCAAAACCTTCGGCTCGTTTAGGAGATCGCTGCTCTGACTTTTCTGTTTTATAACTTTTATACTTTTTGAAAGATTTAACTTTATTTACAAACTGTTTTTACCACAGAAATGAATCGGATTCAGCAGACTGGCTCTGTTGTTGTCGTCTTATGCTACTTTTAGCTTTTAGCTAGCATTTTGCTACCCTTAGCTTTAGCCAACCTTTGCTAATTTTAGTTTTTATCTAGCATTTTGCTATTTTGGCTTTTAAATATCATTTTGCTTCTTTAGTTTCTAGCTAGCCTTCTGCAACTTTTAGCTAGCTTTTTGCTAGTAGCTATCATTTTGCTGCTTTTAGCTTCTAGCAAGCTTTGTGTAGCTTTTAGCTAGTCTTTTGCCACTTAAATGTTTAGCTAGCCCTTTGCTTCTCTAGCTTTTAAACTAGCTTTTTGCTACTTTTGGCTTCTAAATATAATTTTGCTACTTTAACTTTTAGCTAGCCTTCTGCAGCTTTTAGCTAGTGTTTTGCTACATGAACTTTTAGCTTCTAGCTAGCTTTTTACAGTGTTTAGCTAATGTTTGGCTACTTTAACTAGCATTTTGCTACTTTAACTTCTAGTTAGCCATATGCAACTTTTAGCTAGCCTTTTGCTACTTTTGGGTTCTAAATCTAATTTTGCTACTGTAACTTTTAGCTAGCCTTCTGCAGCTTTTAGCTAGTGTTTGGCTACTTTAGGTTTTAGCTAATGTTTTGCTTTTTTACGCAGCTCAGCTTCGGCCTCTCTTGCAGCTCTTGTAGTCCACCTGAGGCTGTTGAAGCCCCTCCCCCACATACACCTGAGGCTGTTGGAGCCCCGCCCCCTCCCCCACACACACCTGAACTGCATCAGCGGCTCCAACGCCGGCCCTGGAAACTCGTTCAGGATCTCCACGCCCGTCACGTACCCGACTCCCGGCACGCCCTCCGTGTAGTCGCTGCCCAGCAGGTAGGCCAGGTTAATCAGTTTGGTTCGGTCCAGGCCTGACGGAGGAACGCCGGCGGTTAACGGAGAAATAAAATAAAATAAAAAAAGAGGAGAGCAGGTGAACACGGACCCAGCTGGCTCTGCAGGTCGCTGTACTGGTAGAGCTCCACGTGTTTGCTCTGGCTGAAGAAGTTCTTGTAAACATGTCGCCCTCCGAACAGCCACACGTCCGAGTCGTCCGTGATGGTCCCGTGAGTCTGGTCGGCCCGGTCCAGCGCCGCGCACTGGGCCTCGGCCTCCATCGGAGCCACCAGGAACGGCACGCCGAACAGCCGGAGCAGCTCCTGGGGTTTGAACACAGACAACAAACGTGCTGCGTCCCGATTTTGCGTCCTCCGAAGGTCGCGCCCTTCAAAGGACGGGTGGACCGGAAGCGCGCGTCATGTCGCCTAGCAACCGCGACGGCGCTCAACCGAAGGGAAAATGGAGGTCGCCATTTTTTAAAAAACATTTTAGAGGAATTACAAGAATTTTATCGTCGCTGCTACCATGTTTTATATATTCTGCTGAGATTTTTTATTTGTCTACAAACTTTGAAGGAATAACTGTCAACTTAAGCTACTTTCACGGATAATTTCAGTGACGGAAATACTTCACTATAATGTGCATAACAAATAATATCTAAATGTATCTTAAATTTAGATTAAAGCGCAACATTATTCAATATTAGTTTTATTTTATAGGATCCATTGATGCATAAAGTGGGTGTAAAAATGTTTCATGAGCTCTGAAGTGTTTTCACTGCAGTATATTTACTTTAAGCCTCTTAACTGTGATTAAAATTAAATAATAATAATGTTTTTGTTGTTCTCTACATGTCTTTAACCGAACCAGTTGGATGCTTCCTGCGCTCACCTGGCTCTCCAGGTACATCTGCCCGGTGACCGTGTTCGCCATTCGCTCCTGCTGCTGTTTCTGCTCCCTCAGGTTGTTCTGCTCCAGCTCCAACGAGCTCTCCAGAGCCTCCAGTTCCCCCTGAAACCAGAACCAGGGACCCCTTTGTGAGCTGAAACCTGTCCTCCGAACCGTAATGTAGCACGAAATCTGATATATTTAAAGTTTGTTTTAGTTTTAGACGCATCATAAAGAGACCAGACGTATTAAAATGACACCAAGAAGGAACTAAATGTTTAGTTTTTCATCTCCAAGATGGAGAAAAAGGTAATAAATAGGTCTTGATTGTGTTTCACTGTAGGAAAAAAACAATTTAAAAGCTTTTATTTGCATAAATTTATATTTTCTAAAAAATAAAGAAAACAAAGGTTAGTTTTTCATATAAAGGAGATCTGCTGGATTTAATCTCTTCTTTCCTGGGAGTGAGTTTGTAAATGTTAATGTTAGTACAAACCATCTGATAATTGTTTTAAAGAACAAATTAAAACAGAAATAAAAGCCTCACCAAGGCTGAAGATGAAGTTTAAAGCTCACCATGTCGATGTGCTCCCATTCACTGACTCCTGCTGCTTCAGGTTCCGCTTCTCTTTCCTGTTTTTGAGCCTCTGATTCCTCCTCTTCTTCCTCCTCTTCCTCCGAACCCCGAGCAGCAGCTGGATTCTCGGGAACCTCGGTTAAACTTTCAGCCGGTTCCTCTTTTCTTGTCGGACCTTCGTCGCCTTCTGAACGTCTCGTTTCTCCTCGTGTAACGTCCTCCTCGTCTCCGTCCTCCTCTTTAATTTCTTCTTCGGACACCTCAATAAAACTCTCTAAGAGAAGAATCCACACATGAGCACTTGTCAGGACTTAATCAAACATTAGAGCCGTTTTACCTTCGGAGCCGCTGTCTGACTTCACGTCGTCTCCGTTCGTCTCTTCCAGACCTTCGACCTTCTTCTTCTCCTCCAAGTTTCCAGGACTGGACGCAGCAGCCGGTGCTTCTGATTCCGTCCTCTTCGGCTCTTCCTGTCCCTCTTCCGACCTGACCTCCATTTCTTGGAGCGCTGCCAATCGAAGGGCTTTATTTCTCTGCTCGATCACTTCCTCCATCTCTTCTTCAGAGCTGCTGTCGAGCCGACTGTCTTCGGCGTTCGTTGGAAAGTCCGACGTTTCTCCGGGTGAGGCCTGCGCCTCCTCGTCTGAGCTGCTGATGACCAGACTGGTCTTTGGTTTGGCGGGCGGGACACTTGCTCTGTCCTCCTCCTGGGTTAAGGCTTGCTGGATCGCCAGGAGCGTACGCGGAGACGCTCTCCCGTCCTCCTTATCCCGGTCTTCCTCATTGGAGCCGTCATCCAGAGCGGCCTGGATCGCCTCGAGAGTCCGAGGCGAAGGTGGACACGCGTCCCCCTGCAGCGGCTTCGACACGGAGGTCTTGGAGTCCTTTGAGGAAGAAGCCTGCACCTCCTCCTCCTCCTCTTCGCCGACGGGTCGCCACAAAGGTTTGGGTTTGTCTGCGGCTCTCCTGCAGCCCGGCAGGGAGCTCCCAGCCCAGGGGGAAGCTGCAGGCCGGCTCTCTGCGGCGGCTTCCGCCTTTTTGGAGCCTGTTTATGAAAAAATGACAACAAATATTCAACACAAGGCTGCAACTTTAAACTTTAAGTCACTTTCACCAATAAAACAGTTTTAGGACAAACAATCACCTAAAACTACATTTATTTCCTGCCTTTCAGGCAAAGACTGAAGTCTACAAACTGAAATAATGAAATATCACAGCTAAAGCCAAACATCGTCTCGGTCTCACCTTTTATAAGGATGTAGTGCGAGTTGTCTTCTGAAAGCAGCCGGTTTGACTCCACTCTGTGGCTCTGCTGATCTCCGCCCTTGTGGCAGAGCTGCGGCGCTCCGCCGGCGCTGCGCTGGCTCATCTCCTTCTCGACGCCCTCCAGGCGCTGGTTCAGCCGGTTCCTCTGCAGCAGGCCGGCCAGCTGGTACTGAGAAAAGTCTCCCGAGCGCTGAGAGAAGACGGGCAGAAGTCAGCCGCGAGGAGGAGGAGATCGGAGCGAGAACGAGATGAGCGCGTACCTCTGGGGGTTTGTGGAACATGGTCCGGCGTCTTTTGCAGAATTCTTTCATTTCTTTGAGGATTTCGTGTTTCATCTCAGCAGGCAGGCTGGCGAACTCGTCTGAGTTGATATCCACAGAGTCGGGGTCTTCATACAATTCTTCCTGAGAAAAAATAAACATTCTGGCTTCGAATGGGAGTTTCCAAAAAGGACAAGTTTGATTTTTTGTCTCTTACAAACTCTGTCAGATATAATCCAAACCTGCAACTGTAAGAAATGAGTCCAAAAGCTTCTTCAGAATAATTTAACCCTGCTTTTTATTTTAAAAATGACATAAACGTCAAACAAAATGCAAACAACAAGAACATTTAGAGAAATATAAAATCATTTTTTGAAGATTAAAATTATTTTATTGACTTCATGTCATTTATTTTGATAAGATGTCAGATTTTATATCAGTGTCGTCTTATCTCTTCTCTAGGTTTATTTCTGGAAACCAGTCTATTAAAATATTTACAGTTTATTTTATTTTACAAAATACACCCTAACATCCCAATCCTTTTTGACCCGGAGTAAATTCAGACTTAATCATTCCGGTGGAGATGTCAGTGTTTTCACTCATATTATTCTTTTACCTGATAGATGTGAGAACTGTCAGCCTCATTTCCTTCTGTCTCCTCTTCCTCTTCTGAGCTGCAAGAAGAAAATATCACAATAAAAAGATTAGAGTTCTGACATCAAAGATGAAACTGAATTAACCACAATTAAAAAATACATCAGACTATTTGGACCAAAATATAGTTAAAATAATCTTGTTTTTTCTTAGGATTGATTATGTTTAATTAACAGGTGATGTGACTTTTTAAATAAAAACTGTAGCGTCTTCAGGCTCTGACCTGCTCTTTTCCTTCTCCTCTGCCGGTGGAAGGGCTGCCAGAACGTACATGTCGTCCACCTCGTTCCTCCTGACGCTGGAGAGGCTGGGCAGAGGATCCTTACTGTGGCAGGGAAAACGATGTGAGACGCTTCAGACGGAGCTGTTGGGATTACGATTGTTTTACATCTGGTTGGTTTTAAAAACGACCACCTTTGATCTCCGAGTGCGGCCTTGATCGCTTGTCTCTTCAGGAACGTCTTCAGGAGTTTCTCATTGGTTTGTTTGGACTCGCGGGTCAACTCGTCCTTCCTCTGCCTCCTCAGAGCCTGCGGGGTTCGAGCAGGTGACGTGAAATGAAACTGCAACTGGGACTGACCCCATTAGAACCCGTGATAAACTTACCAGGGTCTGCTTTTTCAGCAGAGGAGCATCTCCATCAAACACAAAGACTGGCCTGATGCGGAAGAAGAGCAGCTTGCAGACGCGGTGGAAGAGCGTGAGGAGATGAGCGTTCTGAACACTGTTGCCATCCCGATCCCTGACCCCCTTCACTGCCTGGTTCAGCCATATGCTGATGTCTGAGGGTGTCTGGTTGAGGTTACTAAACTACGTGTGTGACCATCAGTGCTGACTCGGCTGTAATCTTGGTTCCTACCTGGCAGGGCCATCCCTTAAACAAAAATATAATTTTTCTCGGCTAGCGGGTAAAACACTCATCTTGTTTACTTCCTGTTTTTAAAACTGTTGATCGTTTTGAAGCTGCTTGTTTTTCCTGAAGAAGCAAAAGGGATTTTAAATTAACCTAATAGGCTGTTAGTTCATATTTTTACTATCAATATTCCAAAAATTAACCAGTTTGATACATCAGCACCTTTTTTTCCCCTCACAATCAAAATGTGGAAATGGTAATGAGATTTTTGCTGATAAAAATAAAAAAAAAAATATGTAGAAATTATGCAAATGAATGTGACGGATGACAACTTTTTACATTCAGGACATTAATTAACTGTAAGTTTTATATATACTCAGAATTTTAAAACGCTGTCACTTTCCTATTTCTTAACCCAGACACATGGTCTTTCTTGGTAATATTTGAAAGCTCTTATAAAATACTTTGAAATAAAAAAAATTGTTTTTAACAAAAAAAAAACTATTTTTCAAAAGCGTTAGTATACCCAAATAAACGATTCAACAGCAGTTAATGCAGGAAGAAAAAACGACAACTGGACATTACGTTAGCAACAATGAATACAAAAAAGTAAAATAAACAAACAAAAAAACACCTCAAGTCAGGATACCAACAGCAAGAATCTTTCCTTCCAGGGTCTCCGGGTTGATGGGTTTCCCGGTGCTCTCCAGCAGCCTCCACAGACCCTGAACTCCCATAATTATAACAATAACAACTTTAAAACTCTAAAAAAAATACACAAAAAGTTGTTTTGTTTGATCGATTTGACAACGTTTGGGTACAAAACTGCCAAAAAAGTGGGGGGAAAACAGCACAAAGGAGCTGTTTACTATCATTGCAGCAGTATTGCCATCCGTGTAGCAAATATAGGCAGAGCAGAAACGTTCCGCCTAATTATTACTTTGACACAAACGGTTCTTAATCAAAAAATGACTTGCCCGTAACCAGTGCAATATTTCCTCAATGGCATTAAATATTATAAAACAGTAAATAATCTGATTGGAGATGAATTTGGACTACGGATTTTTTATTTTTTTTTGGATAATGAGTCTATATCTCCTGCTGCAGTCGTCAGCCTGCGTCGACACAATATTTTATTGTCCAGAGTGTAAAATTGACACATTTTACTTTGATTTCGTGAATTTTCTTTTTCTTTCTAAAAGTAAGCGAAACACGACAGGCGCTTTTGACCGGAAGTGTCGCCTGAGAGCCCAAACTCGGGGTTTTAAACAACACTTTTGACCGGAAGTATCGCCTGAGAGCCTAAACTCGGGGCGAGAAAGACCACGAAACACAAGCCAACTGTTTCCGGTGGAAAAACAAACATTTACCCGAGGAGGTCGAGCTCTCCTTTACCCGGTAAGTCAACTTATAATTTTGTTATTTAATATACAGCATTTGACATTTAGTGAGCAGTGAAATATAACCTAATAACTTGATTATAGAGCCTTAATAATAAAGAGATATGCGCTGGGGAACTTTATTCTTGTAGCAAACAGCTAGCATGTTAGCTTATCAGCTAACTATTGTTATCAGCTGTTAACGCTGATCTCTGACCAGCGGGTTGCTTTCATCAACACACAAAGCTGTCACTGTTGACAACAAACTATTATCTCTACTGTTTATTTTTACGACAGGACGAGGGGACGTCGGGTTTTGTCTCTGCTTCATTTTCTGCCCTCTTCCACCATGACAGCTGTTGTGAGAGGTATGTTTTATTTTAACATCAGAAAGTTTTACATTTGTTTTCAAGCTGATGATAAAATGACTGCTTTAGTGGTCTATGGTCATTTGTTTACAAAACATGTTGTTTGAAATCCATCTTTCTTCCCTTTTGTATTAAACATAATTCACACGTGTTGATTTTTAAGGCAGAAAAATTATTCATCTGAGTTATGGCTTCTAAGTTTTGTTGCTGGTGAAGTTAATACCAAAGGAAAAGCTGTAAACAATACACATTTTAAGAATACAAACTTCTAAACCAGTGATCTGGACATTATATATTATAAACCTGGAAACATTTGGAGTTAAATTAGAATTTGTCTCAAAGAAAGCAGCCCATTCTTTTCTCGAGTTTAAAGTCTGCGGTTCTGGACGTCGTGTCATTGCCCTGAAATAATTCACTATTTCTTTTTTTTTCACTCCACAATGAAAGAGATCATTTTTTGGTTTTAAATCAGTTTTTTTAGCGGTAAAAATCAGTGGGGATTGGCGCTTGTGTGTGACTCAAATGACGTAAAAACACGATTCTTTTTCAGTAAAGAGAATCAAACTTTCCATCATTAGCACCTGGGACATGGCTTGAACTTACCAGGTGTGTACCGGGCACGTCGGACATTTGAGGCAACACCTAATTTTCTGTTTCCTTTCAGGTTCTGCCAGCGTGCCCATCCGAGGCGCTGGTGATGGCATGGAAACGGAGAAGCCACCAGGTAACTTAGAGGCTAACACAGATGCTGTTTCGTCTGAAGCCCCCCTCCTGAAGATAGCTGCTCCGAAGCACAGCCCCAAATCTCCTCATGTCGCGGCCCCCGCCGCCCCGCAGCCTCTCGGGGTGCTCCACCTGGGCAAGGTGGGTCGAGACGCCTGCGTGGAGGTGGACGCGGTGAGGATCATCGTGCCGCGAGCTGCCATCACCCGGAGCAGCCGGGCGGGACCCGCCGAAGGGAGGGGAGAGACGGGGCAGCAGGAGGAGAAGGAGCGGGGCTCTCCTCCGCCGCCTCAGGTGGAGGACTGGAGAGGGCAGCTGGAGAAACTGCAGAACTCTGAACGCCGGCTCCTGCAGGACAAGGAAGGTCTTTCCAACCAGCTCCGCGTGCAGACAGAGGTAAGAAACCGGTGATGTGGACAGGCAGGGCGAGAGTTCTGCCGTTTTCTGACACGTCTCCGTCCTGCTCCAGGTGAATCGCGAACTAAAGAAACTGCTGGTGGCGTCTGTGGGCGACGACCTGGAATACCAGTTTGAGCGCTCGGCCCGGGAGAAGAATCAGCTCATTTTGGAGAACGAGGCTCTGGGCCGGAGTCTGTCTCACACCGCCGAGCAGCTGGAGCGCATGAGCATCCAGTGCGACGTCTGGAGGAGCAAGTTTCTGGCCAGCAGGTGAGAACGTCTGGAACTGATTTCATCACGATCATAAATGCTTAAAAAGGAGGAGGATGTCTCAAAGAAAAAAACGATTTCAACTTATTTGTTGGAGAACGATTAGACGCACTTTTAGGAAATCAACATAATCACTGTTTTCATGACGACTGAACGTTTTTTTCCTCAGAGTCATGGCAGAGGAACTGACAAACGCCCGAGCGGCTCTACAGAGACAAACCAGAGAGGCACAAGGAGCGATTCAGGACCTGCTGTTGGAGAGAGAGGAGTTCACCAGAGACATGACGCTCACGCACAGGTAGCATTATCCAGGATGGGTTAAGAATGAATAACTTCGAGCTTCAGGACTGAAAACAAGCTAACGTAAACTTGACCCACATAATTTTATTCACTGTATGAGTAAATTATCTAAAAAACGTTAAAGGATACTAACAGCAGCACGATACATGAGGCAGATTAAAGGAGTGACTTTGGTTAATAACATAGTTTCAGGCTTGCTGCTCCGTTCCTCAGAGGTCGCATGAATAATTTGGTGGTTGTTTTACGCCTGACGCAACCTGGGGTCGAACCTGTGGCCTCAGGATGACGGGACCGTCCTCCCTCCGAGCGTTCCTCTGAAGCGAGCTTCTCGCCGGCGGCTGGTTGCTCCGACTTCCTGTCGTCGCTTCGATCCCGGCTTTTATTCCGCGGTCTGTTTGGCTCTGTCGCTGCGTAGTTTCAGCCCTCCCCGGCGTGTCGGCGCCCTCGGAGTGAAAAACACGCATCAATCACGGAGAGCGTCTCGTGTTGTAGCCGTTTTTGTCGTGAACGGCTCTCAGCTACGTTTAGAATTATTATTTATTATTTTTTGTTGCGTTCGATACTCACAAAGTTAAATAATTCCTGATTGAAGTGAAGTTTGCTGCTTTAAAAAGATCAGAACATGTAGAATGTGTCAAACATTCAGGCTCTTTGGGAGTTTATGTCTCGGATAAAACATTATTTTTATATTTTTTTATTTCCAGGTCTTTGGAGCAGCTCCTGGTGTCTTTGCAGTGGGGCAGACAGCAGACTTACTACCCCAGTGCGCAGCCCCTCAGCATGGGGGAGCTGGCTGCAGCCAATCACAAGCTGGCAGACGCCATCAACTCCCACCTGCTGGGCGGTGGCGGCGGCGTGATGAAGAGCAGCAGCGCAGCAGCTGAGCAGCTCTGCAGCACGCCGGCTGAGAAGATGGCCGAGAAGGTAGCAGCTCCAAACCTTTCCTCGTTATTTTCTCTACTTGTCTGAAAACATATATTAAAATCATTTCCCCCTTTTTTTGTTAAAAAAAAAAAAAACTCAGGTGCTGAAGAGTTTAAATCCAATCCCGTGTTCGGAAAACAAGGCAGAGCCTCAGCCCAGTGACTCCTCCCCCTCCTCGCCCTTCCTCGGCAGTAAGAAGAGCATCGGCAGGTTCCACCCTTACACCCGCTACGAGAACATCACCTTTAACTGCTGCGAGCGCTGCTCCGGAGACATCATCGTGCTGTAGCAGCGACACGGGAGTCACTTTATTTATTTACTGCAGGTTTCTCTTTTTAACAAATAATGGTTTAAATGCATCAACCTGGTGTTTATTTTATCGTGTTGTGGGAAGAAATAAGGAAGTTTATTTTTAATTAGGAACTCTAAAGCAGTAATGATGACTTTCAGCTCAGTTTGAACATTTTTATCCGTGTTACGAGGAGAGCAGCTATATTAGGAACATATCAGCGTGTTTTTATATTTTCTTACATTGATGCTTGAGGAAATGAGCTGCAGCTTCACAGGAAGCTAAAGAGCAAAAATCCGAACATTAAACCAACTATGGATGCTTTTTCTACGGCTGTCAGTGTTTGAAAGGACTGTATTTGATCAATAATTAGTTTTTAAATGCTGTAAAAGCATTTTAATAGTGTTTCTGAAAGTGAATTTATTCTTCTTATTGGACAGTATTGTCACTAAAGAAAACCTGGTTACGGTACATTTGATATCAATCAATCAGGTCTGATTTATTTTTTTGGTCAGATTTAAAAACAGTAGTGTTATAATGATTGAATTATTCTGTATAAAGTTGTTTTTTTTCTTGTGAAAATGATCAAAAACTATTTATGCGTTTTTCGTTCTGCGTGGAAGAATAAAATAAAAACCAAAGAAGTTTTTTTTTTTTACCTTTTTAAAACATCTTGTTTTTGTCTTTTATTCACTCTGAATTTGAACATTTAACGGTTTATTCTCCTCTCGTCGAACATTTCTGTCCTTAACGAGGAAGAATTCACTCGTCATGCCACCACTTCTTGTAACTGTTTGCACGTTTTCTTGCTTCCGTGTTGCTTTTAAATGGAGCGTGTACGTCGGTCGTGTTCCCTGCGTTCTTTCTACCAACAAAGCCGGACTCTTTATCAGAGTTGTGTCCTTTAAACGTTCTCAGCGGTCCGTCGCCGTCGTCCCTCCACACTCGACTCCTGCCTCGGGGCTTTGCAGTCGCTGTGTGCGTGTGATGTTGGTAGAAGCCTTCGTATTTCCTCTTCGGAACGAACTCCAGAGCCTCCTTCCACTTCCCCGTATCTTTGATGGCGAGCATGATGCGTACCATCTGGTCCAGAGTCAGATTTTTGGTCCCTATGTCCCAGTTGAGGAACTCGTCGAGCGGCAGGCGAGCCGTGGCGAGCTTCAGACGCTTGGCGTTGGCTAACGACAAGCCCGACTGCAGCGAGCGGTCTACGAGGCTGCCGATGATGTAGACCTTTGAGTTGTCGAAGGCGCGGAGGACGTTGGGGGAGTCTGCAGTCAGGTACACGAGCTGCTCCCTGGGGAACAGGTCGACGTGCTGCCGCTCCGTGCTGGTGATGAGCAGGCGTTCCCACGTCTCGGCGCCGTACTGCTTCAGCAGCTCCTTCATGTAGGGACCGTCCGGCTGCAGGTTGCAGAAGTGGAGGTGGAAGGGGTCGATGGCGCGCCGGTTGAACGCTTCCACCTTCAGCAGCTGGGACACCGTGTTCTCCAGCTCCCTCGGGGTCATGCTGGAGTCGTAGCTCATGTCGAACACAAGCGGCTGCCCGAAGACCATGGCATTGGCAGCTCTCCAGTTCAGCAGTTTGTCCAGGGATCGGTCCCAGAATTGGAGAATCAAAGCGTTTTTGGGTTTGTGTTGGTCGTCCTCATCGCCGTCCAGCTCTCTTTTCTTGTTGAAGAAGGCTTCTTTCTCTGCCTTCTTCTGCTGCTGCTTCTCTTTGCGAGCCAGCTTGTAGTTCTCCCGGATGGCCAGGTACTTCAGGTACTTCTTCCTGGAGGACTTGGTGGTGAAACCTGCGAGGGTCTGAACCTCGTCCTCGGTCATCTCTCGAGGCACGAGCTTCCCGGCCTGTCGCCACATCGAAACCAGCTCGCGAGTTGCGTCCAGCGAGGAGCGGCCGTCTGGATCTGCTCCGGCTTGTTTCAGGTCACCATCGTCCTCACCTGGCTCCTCTTCATCCCCGAGTCTCTGCACCGGGAATGCAGCTTGGGATGTCATTACAGATTTCCATTTGTCCAGGTCTATTGCTTCTGTTTCCTTGGATTTTTCTCCTTCATCTTTGATGACATCACTTTCCACAGAGTTTCTTGTACAAAGGTGGTAAACTGGGATGGATGGTCTGTAAAGTCTGTTGAGTGACAGACATGACGTAATGTCCTTCTGGGATGTGCTTTTCAGGAGGAAATTACAGCACCTGGATGTGAAGATCCGTAGCATTGTAAATAAAAGAGTTAAAACCTTCAAGAGAAGTCACTTTGTTTGAAAAAGAACGGAAGTCGAACTAGTGGCGTCACCACGTGGTTCTTCCGGTGCTCCTTTTTTCTTTAAATTGTCTCAAATGACATCTGGAATTTGTTGCGCGTCTGAAAAAGCGCACAGGTTGTGTCCACACGCGTCTCCGTTCACGCTTCCTCCTAAACATTGGCAGAAGGTCACGTTGTTACTCGGTGTTACACTTAAATGTGTCGGATTGAAACGTTACAACAAAATACGTGACAAAACAGAAACTTTTAGAAACAAAAACGTAAGCATTATTTATCGATTATGCTATAGTATCGATTATGTTAATGAAACTCGGAGTAGCTTTTACCATCGGTATAAAAATATCGGACGTTGATGAATTTTATTGACGTCGTTTCTAGGGAAACGCTTTAAAGCGTTGCACAAAACAAGTGACGTCATTTCCGTTTGTCGCTCCAACCGGCGTAGCTAACGCGTTAGCCTCTAAAAATGAGTTTGTTTTTGCCTAAACTGACTTGCAAAAAAGACATAGATGAAGTTATCAAAGGCGTGGCGGAGAAAGTTGTAGTTTTGCGTTTCGGGAGAGACGAAGACTCGGTTTGTCTGCAATTAGATGAGATTGTAAGTAGTTTTTTTAACAGCTTGTCCAGACTTTGTCCCGGTTTTTCTGTTGCTTTAATAGCTATTTTTTTCCTTCTTCGTCTTCATTTAGTTGTCAAAAACTGCCCACGACTTGAGTAACATGGCGTCCATCTACATAGTTGATGTCCACAAAGCTCCTATTTACACGAGATACTTCGACATCAGCTACATCCCCTCTACAGTTTTCTTCTTCAACGGGCAGCACATGAAAGTAGATTATGGGTAAGTGAGGGATTACTAACAAATCAAAATTATTCAGAACAAGGAGAAACCCATCTGTGTTAACTGATTAATATTATAGTTAAACAGGGGATTTTAACCAGCTGTCTTAAAAGCCTTAAAAGTGGTGTATGGGGTCATGTTTTAGCTATCCGGGCTCTCTGAGTGCCAGATATGATTCCACACACACACACACACACACACACACACACACACACACACACACACACGCGTAAACAGTGACTTCCAAAGATGCCGGCTGTTAACTGCTCTTTCTCTCTTCAGCTCCCCGGATCACACCAAGTTCGTCGGCAGCTTCAAAACCAAGCAGGATTTCATTGACCTGATTGAGGTGATCTACAGAGGAGCCATGAGGGGGAAAATGATCGTCCAGAGCCCCATAGACCCTCAAAATATTCCAAAATATGATCTCCTCTACCACGGGATTTAAAGTCAACATAGTCACCTGTATGGACTCGATGTGACAAAGAGTTTCTCCAACTGATGGATTCAGAAGATTCAGCTGAAGTTTAGCAACTAAGAAGTTGCCTGAAGATGTTTTGATATTATTTTTAGTTTTTTATTAATATTATTAATGACAGACATTGCCAACAATTTTTTTAAAATTTTCCCATGGAAAACAGCTGCAGATTGGTAAAGAATTTGAACATATTTACCAAATTTAAAAACTGTGTCGTTACAATAAACCAGAAAGACTTTTCCCTTTTTCTTCCTGAAGCTTCTTTATTGTTCAGTGTCCTTGAAAAGATTTTGAGTTTATTTATTTATTTATTTTTTGCAGATGATCTTTTCTTGAAGTGTGTGTTTATACTCCCTGTGCCAGCTTTGGTGTCCTCCAAGTCGTTTGTAGAAATCAACATGAGATGTAGTCTTTTTCATTTAGTCAAACTACAAGGATGTAATGCAAAGGTAAATCCTACTACCAAAGCCTCTTGTTTTACTGGCACAGTTAAAAAAATGACAACAGGGGCATTTCAGTTTACGTTACTGGAACTACCAAAGATATCATGAATAAATAGCAGCAGACCAACAAAGTATGAAAAGCAACAATTAGAGGAACATCCAGACTTACTATGAACAGGTTTTTTTTTCCTGCAAATAATTAAGTTACAGGTAATCATTGTGTTTAATAAAAACAAAGAATGATTGGTAGCTTAACTTGTGTGAGCTCAAACTTGTTGCTATTTTCTGTGAAATTAACTTGTTCTGTTCATGTTTTATTGCTTATAGGTTCAATCCGGCCTTCTTTGTGATTGTAAGCAGACAAAATATTAAAAAATAATCCGAAAAGAATAACCACAGACCCAAATCACATCAGCGAGAAGAGTTTCCACAAACTAAAACGAATCTCCGGAGCGTTTCTGAGTCAAAAATGCATCTTATTGTGAAAAATCCCCCAAACAGGAAGTGACTCTTCTTGTAGCGGAAGTTAGCATCTCAGTCATGGCAGCGACCTTTCACGGATCGTGGCATTTATAATCAGTATTTATTCACTTATTATTTTTAAATGCCCGTATGCGGGGCACACAAAGTGACATTTAGGTATTTATAGAATTTATGTTAGTTTTAGCAAAATGATTTCCCTTTTTAAGGCTGTAGCCTGCAGAGCTCACGGTCACCAGCAAGGTAAATAGCAAATGCTAACGCTAAATGCTAATGCTACATGTACATGACACGGAGAGAGTTAAAAGCAAAACTATATTTTGTCTGCTAATTCCAAGGCTATTTTAACTATGTTGTATCTAGATACAAATAGTAAACAAACAAAAAACTTAGTTTGTTGTGTTAAAGCTTATTTCTCTGACACAAAACTACTCAAAGTGTTCAGCCTGTAAGTTTGATAAATAAATATGAACAAAGTAAATAACAAAACATGAAGCATGATTAAAAATTGTAATTGCACATTATGAGCTAAGATAGTCTCCACTTTAGGACTAGAAACAGGTTTTCAGCTTTGGTTTTTAACATTTGGAGCAGTATTTGTGACAGTATGGAACAGTTTTTGGTGAGTTTAGGATCTCTTTAAATGTTTGTTTTCTCCACAGTTCCTTTTCAGAGCTGCTTGAAGATCCTCGCTGCTGGGATGAAGTCGTTCACAGTTCCACCGGACTACAGTGGTAACCAATCAGTTTATTTGTGACTACTCTTATTTAATTCAAGTAAAAAAAACCCAAAACAATCCTTGTTGCTGGACGAAAAACATTTCAAAACAAAAACGCACACACAACAGTCAGTCTAAAATCTAAAAACAAGCTTTTTACAGCAACATGAAGGACTGTACCCTCTATTATGATGATATAGGAACAACAGAAAGAAGACATCAGTGCAAAGGATAACGTCAGTTTTGTCTTCGAGTCTATTTAATCTGCGTTCAACAGTTTAACCCGATGCTGCGTGTTGATGTTATTTATGACATTTATTTCCTTCCTGAAGACGTGGTGCTGCCAGAGAAACCCAAACTGAAGTTCCTGAACAAGGTGCCTAATTTAAAAAAGGCCAAAAAGGAGATGAGGAAGCTGCGGGACATCCAGGGCCCAGCCAAGGCTGCAAACTCCTTCGATAAAGGGCAGTTCGGCATTTTAGTGAGTGCATTTATGCCTCTCAGTGATAACTGAAGTAAAGTTTGCTGTTAGATATTACATTATTTTTCTCTGTTTATCTTATTCAACATGGAGTGTTACTTGATTTTAATGAAGTATCTTTCATCCTAGCTTTAGTTGTCTGCACATTTTAACTTAATAAAAAGATGAATCCTTGTTTTCTCTCTCTCTGATGCTCAGGCCATGGGTGGGGGCTACCTGCACTGGGGTCACATGGAGATGATGCGTCTGACCATCAACCGCAAGATGGACTCCCGGACGACGTTCGCCCGGTGGCGCATTAACGCCCCGTATAAGCCCCTCACTCGTAAGAGCCTGGGTCATCGCATGGGCGGGGGCAAAGGAGCCATCGACAAGTACGTGACCCCGGTCCGCGCCGGGCGCTTGATCGTCGAGCTGGGAGGAAAGGTCGAGCTGGGCGAGATCGAGGAGGTTTTAACTGAAGTGGCGAAGAAACTGCCTTTCCCCGCCAAGGTGAGGTCACAGGTGGAGCTACGACGCTGTTGGTTCCTGCTTTGTTATATGTTTATACACAAACAAAAAAATAAACACAATAATAATAATAAACCGGCACATCGTTGATAAACGGTTCCTACTCATTGGTACATATAAAGTATCGTGGTCTTCATCTGTGGCGTTCCTTTCCTCCGTTTTCTTTTTAGGTGGTGAGCAGAGAGAGTCTTGCAGAGATGCAAAGGACGCAGCAGGAGATGGAGCAGAACAACCAGAACCCCTGGACCTTTAAGAGGATAGCACAGGGCAACATGATGGGCCTCAGGAGGGTCATCAGTCCCTTCGACCTGCACAACCACGGACGCTTTTCAGGCAAATTCCACTTCCCGTGGAGGGTGTGACGAACCCGAGGGACAGCCGTTGGTTCATCTGGACCACATGACTCAAGATGTGTTGAGTTTCAGTCAAACTTGGGAATCTTTTTGTTTCAGTGTCACATTTTGTCACAGAAACATTTTTATTTTTCTGCTTCTGAGAAATAAACGTCATTCTGTATGCCATTATTGAACTTGGTTTGAACTAACAGTGCATTCATAACACAGTGAATATTTAAATTTATAAACAAAACGGCTGTAAAATAAGAAGTTTCACTTGTTTTTTTAAAACTGATATTATTTATTTTATTTATGTAGCCAGAAACATTTTCATTAAATGTGTTCAGATAGCGTTGCAGGAAAAGCTTTTATAACATTTCTAAAGTCCAATTAGCTCATTTAGATCCTAAATATAAGTCATGAAGTCAGAATTATACTGTAAATCGTGATCAGCTTTTTGGATCCAGCATGTCGGCTCATATTGTGGTTCCTTAGTTGTTAATATAGGAATAATTCATTAAGTTTTTATGGTGCAGATAACAGACAACCTACAGATTATTCACAAAAACACTTTATATATGTCATAAGCAAAACCCAACAATGCTATCAATATGAAAAAAGGGTTCAAAAATTCAGAATCTCCTTATTGTCATTCAGCACAGCCTCAGAGATGCACAGAATGTAATAACAAGCAGGGCTCCATTAAAAAAGTGAATAAATAATCATACATTATATATAAACAACATCCTTTTGTACACACAAGTATGTATCTATATACACTCACACATGGACTATTAAAGCTGTGCAACAAACTCAGAATGTTATAACATTAAAAATATAAAACAGTATTGTCAAACATTAGGTAACTTGTTGGAAAAGTTTTAAAAAATATCCATATTTATTAAAAAGCAACATAAGCCTCCATGCTGTGTTTGGGTGGATTTTGCCCCGCGTTTGGTCTTACAGGCGGCTCTTTGAAAACAGCTATTATCAAACTGGCCTTTTTAAATTAAATTTTACGGGAGACGCGTCTGTTTTACATCCGTTAGGCGATGAAGTTCCTTTCAAGTTATTTGATTTGTTTATTTATGTTGTAGTCGGACAGAAACTGCTGCCTGTCAAGCAAAAACCCGGGAAAGAAAAGTCGCAAGGAAGTTTCACGCATGCGCGGTGCTGCGCTTCTTGTTCGAAAGTGACAGCGCGAAAACACGGGTCGGTTTGTCAACAACCATTATGTGAAGCGGCTCTTTTTATTCGTCGTGTTTTTATTTTCACATTTTACGAGTTTACTCACTCGCTTGCCGTTTGCTTAAGTAGTTTATAAATAGTTTTTTTTGTATGTGTGATTTTTGTCATCAAGTTAGCAACAACACAGCTGCTGCGTCCTGTTAGCCTTGTTAGCTTGTTAGCTAGCTAGCTAATATGAAGCCTGCACGGGGCTTTAAAAGAGCCTCATCAGAAGCACCCAGACCCAGAAAGAAAAAGAAAATACAACAGTCAGCTCAGGTAAGATCTCACAGGATACCTGCAAACTGCTCTGTTTCTTGTAAACTGTTGTTGTTGTTGTTGTGTTTACAGGACGAAGGGCGAAGTGAGAAAACCACAGACGCCAAATCACACCAGAGGAAGAAAGGTGAGGACTCTTCTTCCTGTCCTAAGCTTGACATCCTGCCATTAAAGTGACTTGTGTCTGTCCTGGTCCTGTTAGCTGAAACAGGTCCAGCTGTGGCCTCCAAGAAGATGAAGGTTGGGTCCAGCTGGAAGGAGATGCCGAGTTCCTCCATCACCGCTGTGGAGAGCATAATGAACCTATCAATCCTGTGAGCTCAGTGATCCCCTGCCTACTGTACACGCATGAAAGGTTTCCTCGTTAGTCTGAATTAGGCGTTTCATCGACAAGCACATCAGTAAAAACAGCTCAGGTCTTTCCTGTGTGGGTTCTGCACGCTTCTAGATGAGCGGTGATAATGATTCGATTGAATAAACATAAGACGCAAGGGATTTTTTTTAGATAAATCAGGACGATAACTCTTTCTCCCCCCCCTTGTGTCGACAGAGCAACTCTCGCTTTGAGGCATACGGAGAAGAAAGCGAGCCAGGAGCATTTGAACATAATTAAAAACAGGTAATTTCCTTAAACCGCGATGGATTTATGGTTAATTAAACAGATCGAAATGAGCCGTTCTGCATCTGAAGGTGATTGCACGTTTAAAAACTCTGTTAAAGTAGTTTCTTTAGTCTTTAATGATGCATGGTTTTGTTTTTAAAGATGATAGCAGGTGTTTGTGTTTCCTTTGTTTTATCCGATTCTAAATGGATCCTAAATGTTTTTCAGGTTTTTAGCCCGTTGTGCGCAGCTTCGGGTTCCAGCGCAGAAACAGAATGATCCGGTGCGTTCGTCTCTGCAGCGCCAGGAGGAAACCAGGAAGGCAGCGGCTGTAAAGAAGACGCTGAGCTCCCTGGAGGTGAGGGATCCGATTGAAACAACTCCTTTTTTTTCCCCATTAAAACGTTCCCGACCTCTGGACACACGGACGTCGCAGTGTGAATTCTGTACGGAGACAGAACCTGAAGTAACGGATTAAAAAAAGACATTTAGAAGTTTATAAACGATTCCAGACGCAGAAAGAAATGGTAATAAAAGCGAGTTACAGTACTCTATGGCAGCGGTGTCCAGTTCTGGTCCAGGAGGACCACCATCCTGCAGGTTTTAGATGTTCCTCTGCTCTTCAGGTTCTGCAGAAGCCCGTTAATCACTCAGTCATCAAAACAGAGAAACAACTGAAACATGCAGGACGGTGGCCCTCCAGGACCAGGACTGGACCCCTTGGATCCTGATGAAACCGTCCGGTCTCTGTTTGAACATTTTCTGGCTCGGTTCTGCCTCCGAAGGCTCGCTGTAGCACCTGGCTCCACGTATCGACCCATCCCACTCACGTGAACCGAGCTATCTGCACCTTTGAAAGAAAGGGAACGAGGGGAACCAGGTCATCGTCTCCTGTCGCTCTGGGGTCCAGTTCTGATGACCCATCATGCATTCAGAGTTACGATCGCTCTTTTATTTGATGGGACAAGAGCCAATAGAGCACATTAACCTGTCTCTGTTCTTCAGGTCACCTGTCGGTGGCTAAGATGCGTCTATTGAAACAACCTGACTGGTTGTTTGTGTTAATGGATCCTGATCGGTTCTGCGTCTCTCCAGGGAGACTTGAAGGCTGTGGTCAGAGCGCTGGAGGTGACGGAGGAGAAGATGGCGTCCTTAGAGCAAACGTGCAGCGTTCTGAGAGAGGAGCTGGAGGAAGAAGAGGAGAAAGCTAAACAGGTGAAAACGCAATCGTGCTCCTGGAAGAACGGCATTGCTTGGGTTTATATTAGCTGCCACTAAATGCTGCTGTTTGGGATTTTTAATGAGATTTAAGTTTGAGCTGATATGTTCTGTATGATAAAAGTTTTTGTTTTTAACCTTTTTTTTTTTTGGACGCCCTCGGAGAGCTCAAACCTCCACCGAGGCCACAGCGCGATCCGGATCCTGATCTGGATCAGAACCAGAATTTAATCCGTTATTTTCCTTGAACGTCTCGTCCAAATCTGGTCGTTAGTTTTTACCTGATTTCTACTAACAGACAGACGAACAAACCGGAAACTGAAGGGTCGCGTGTAGGAGCGGAGACGAGGTTTTAACAAAGGGTCAGGGGTGATCCCTATTGATTTCAAGGTCAAAGTCGCAGGTGACCCTAGCATGATGCGTGAGGGGAGTTCATGCTTTCAGGTTTCCGCTCCTGCAACTTTATGGGGTCCAAAATCAATTTTGAAAAGTGCGTTTTCGTCCTGCATGTTGAGCAGACGTGGCTTTGAGTCGGTTATAGTTTTTTTTTTTTGCAGATTGATTAAAAATTCAGTTTTGAAACGTGACCTTTGTGCTGATCTTACAGGAAGCACTAACAGCTGCTGGGATTGGCTGTTTTTGTTTTTTTTTCACATATTTGACATTACACCAGCGCAGATAATTCGGTGTCATCAACTCCTGGTTTCCTGCAGATTTTGGATCTACCTGATCAGGCCGTCCTCAGACTTCCCCCCGTCCCGCCACACAGGGAGGAAACATTCGAGGTGAGCGTGAATCCGAAGTCGCTGATCTTATTTCACAACAGCTGCTCTCACCACGAGGCCATCACTTTGTTCTGTCACTTTTTCTTTATGAACATGATGTGAAATTGTCTGAGTCTGCTTCCTCTGAGGTTTAACAGGAAACCTTAGACATGATCTCTGGTGAAACGTCTGCGCTGTTGCAAAACTCTTCTGAAATCTTGTGAAACGTGCTTACGGAACTCGGTTACTCTGAGCCGACAGCGTCGATTGTAATGAAGCGTCTCATTAAACTCCTCAGTCTCGTCTGAGAGCGATGGTGCCGGACAGCGAACGCCAGGACGTCGCCCGGGAGCTGGGAGCAGCGCTGCAGAACCCGGAGGACGCCCGGGATGCCCGGGAGCTGCTCCTGCGGGCGCACAAACATGCCGATCTGCTCCTCAACCCGTCGAGCAGCGCCGAACCCTACCCAGAGTAAAACACAAATGTCTTCAGCCTTGAATAAATTCCCAAGAAGTTCCAAAAAAGAGGAATTTAAAATGGTTATTGTGGCTGGGTTTGTTTTAACTTCCCTGAACCTGTGGTTAGTTTCTGCAGCCGGCGTGTGATCACACTCACTTCTGTGCCGTTCCTGCTGCACTTTTATTTTGTTTTATTATTACATTTGCAGCAACCGGATTCTAAATTAGAGCCGAACGATCAAACGAAGGTTGTTTGTTTGAAAAGCGAGCAAACGCACGCCTCTGGAGCACCTCGGGGAAAAGTCTAAACTGCCTGAGGAGTTATTTTAATAAATAACGAGGCAAGTTGTTTTTTTTACAAACGGTGACTGAAGCAGCAGCATTTTTCACACCTGCTGTCCTCGAAAACATCCAGTTCTTAGAAAAACCATCGAACCTTCGATATGTGGACTGGAACTAAAACACTCACTTCCTTCAAGAAGAAAGAAAGAAAGAAAGCTGCATTTCTTCTTGAAGGTGTTTATCTACCTCTTGAGTTAGGAAGGAAGAAAAGGTCCGTTTGATTTTGATCATTTTTCCTCTTTTCGTTTCTTGACTTCTCATGCCTGTGACCCTGCCCCCAGCATGCCTGAACACAAGCAGCAACTTGCTGTTCCGTCGAGGAGCTCTCCCTAAAGTTGAGTAATGTCCTGACAAACTCCGGGGATCAATAACTCAAACTGTTCTTCATCTCCTTAGAGATAATTCGCTCCTAACGCCGTGAAGTTTGATTTAAAGGAAGCAAAGATTCAGTAAATCTGACCGTTTTCTGCTGAAAATGGCTGCAAGAATCAAATCCAAACATAAAAAAATATAAAATAAAGAGTCATCTAAAGGTTCAAAGGAATGTTTGAGGTTCTGAACCATTTATAGATAGAGGAAAGCAGCAGAAGACCCAGAGTTTACATCTAATATAACCTGAATAAGTTGCTCGTTTCCTGAGCTGCCCTCTGGGTGAACCTGAGGCGAGACATCCAGTGGGTGGAAAAGTATTCATTCCTCTTGTTAATCCTGCTTTGTTGCCTTACAAGCTGGAATTTAACTGTTTTTTAGTTTGATTAAAGGTAATAAATCTACAAAATTATCCTCCAGATCAAAGTTAAATGGAGGGAAATAAACAGATTTAAAAATATGTAAAACTAAAAAGTGGAGCTCGTTTACATTCAGTTCCTTTGGTTTGACGCGACAACCGTTACATTCAGATCCACCTGTCAGGACCAGGACCAGGACCAGGTCCAGGTCCTGGAGTGGTCCAGTCAAAAACCAGACCTGTGTCCAACTGAGGACCTCTGGTTTGGTTTAAAGACTGTTGGACACAAGCAGCAGCACCGTCCAACATAAAGGACCTGCAGCAGTTTGGAGAATAAACTGTCCGTCCATCCATCCATCCATCCATCCCCACTGTATGAGAGGCGGGGGACACCCTGGTCCATCACAGGGACACACAGAGACAAACGAGACAACCAACCAATCACGCTCTCACTCCCACCTGGAGACGATATTTTTCATCCTTCCGTTTATCCGTCTCCAACACATTTGATTAAATGTAAAATATCCGTCGCACTGGAAGGTCTTAATTCAAGCCGTTGGATGAAAATCCTTGTTTGGGTTCAAAATGATTCTTTCAGAACAACAACAACAAAAACTTGTTTGTTTAATAAAAAAAAGACTCATTTATTGTGCAAATAATGTACGATACAAGATGGACGACACACATCTGTTCTTTTATCCAGTTCAGGATGTTTGGAATGTTTTGAAAAAAATAAAAAGTTGTTCAAAGAAACTATATTTATCTGTGACTTACATTCATAAAGCTGAAAACACGGAGCGATTAAACGACACGAAGACACCGGTGACCTGTCGGCTACATCTGAGAGTTCTTGATGGACTTCCTCCGTATGGACTCCATGGATTCTTCGTTAAAAAGTCGTTCGATCGTTGAAACCAGCGAAGCTTTGATGGCGCGGCCCAGGCCTCTGGCAGCAAACACGTACAACACAGGATTCAGCGCGCTCTTAATGTACACCAGGAACAGACAGATGTATTTGGCATATAGGTATAAAATGTACTTCTTAGAGTTTTGGGGCGTCAGGGCTACCAGAAACCGACAAATGAAGTACGGCACCCAGCAGGTGAGGAAGAGGAGCATGGTGACAAAGAGCACGTGGTACACCCTGGCCATCTTCCGCGCCATGTACGGACTCGTGGAGCTCGGTGTTGGAGGCACGGCTTTGTTAATGGTGACCAACACAGCCAGGTTACTCCCGAGAAATACCAAAAGGGGCAACATGAAACCCGCGACCGTCTCCGTAACGAACAGACCCATGTTGAATTCCCCACTCTCCTGGCATTGCTTTGTCTCGTTCTTTTCCTCCAGCACGGCGAAGTAGAGGTACGGGGCTGAGAAGATGAAGGCCGCCAGCCACAGCAGGCCACAGGTCAGAGGGACAGCCCAGTAGGGTCGTCGCAGCCGAGCCCACACGGGCCGCAGCAGACACAAGCAGCGCTCCACGGCCACGGCGCACAAAAGGAACGCCGAGGCGTACAGCCCCAGGCTCCGCAGGAACATGATCAGGCTGCAGAAGACCTTCCCGAACGGCCAGCTGTTCTTGTTGATGAGGTAGCCGACCATGAGGGGGGTCCGCAGGAGCAGGATCAGGTCAGCCAGGGCCAGGTTCAGGACGTAGACCCGGAAACTGCTGGCGGCGTGCGTCTCCTCGTTGCTGCCTCTGCGCCCCAGGTGACGAGGACTCCGCCGTCCGAGCGCCCAAACCACCAGCCCGTTGAGAACTACGCCCACCTTCAGAGAGCAAAGAACAGCCGTGAGCAGTCCGGATCCATCGGACAGAATTTAATCTAGTTTTAGGTAAAAGATGGTTACCGTTCTGTTATTAACGAAAAACAAAGAGCTAGGATCTTTGTTTGACAAGGAATAGTCCCTTTATGCTGGTGTAGATTCTCAGTCATCCAGGCCATGGTAAATTAAAAAAAAAA
>NC_051444.1:4033939-4040523 GCF_001649575.2 Kryptolebias marmoratus
TTGCAAGCAATCCAGCTTACATCACATCTCAGCTTTAAAAGCTCAACTCCACACTCTCTATTTCTGAATTGAGAAAGCTCCTCGGATGAGAAGCGAAACGTCTTCAGCTACAGAATAGAAGTCCAGTTGTTTTTGTTTTTTAACTTTTTTTTTTGAATAGTCCCTTTACTACAATAATCTTCTGAACTTTGCGCTCATCGAATGAAACTCATCGTAAAAAACTGGATTCAGTCAATCAGTGACCGCAGCTTGGTTCATAAAATACAATAAAGAGAAGCTCAGACGAAAAATAAAACCACTTGAAACTGACGTCCCTTATTGTTCAAGCTTCCCTTTTCATTATTGATTTGATAGTTCATAAAATTAAAGAAATAAAAAAGTTGGTACCCTTAATTTAACGTTTGTAACAGCGATCTCTGTTCTCAGACGTCTGCATTTACCAACAGGAAGTTCGGCCCATTCTTCTCGAGCTGTTTCAGCCATTTTTTATGCTTTTAACTGTATGTTTTTGGGTTAATATCCGGTTGAAGGACCCGCGGCCTGACTCTGGGTAGTCCTGAGACTTAACTGCACCGAATGCAGCAAAGCAACTCCAGAACAGAACCAAGCCGTAGGTACGGCATTCTTTTCTCCCTTCAGGAAACATGGAGCTGATTGGACCGGTCCAGAAGCTCTGGGTTTATTCCCCCAGAATCTTTGGGGCTGAGTTTCTGACTTTTCCCTTCCAATAGTCGACAGATGGTGCGATCAGAAAGGTTTGGACGGTTTCCTACGGTGGCCCTGAAGTGCAAACCACAACGACGAATCAAAGAACACAACTCCATTAACCCTATTGGAAGACATCGCTGATTGGACGACGGCGCTGTTTGGGTTTTAGGCCTGTGGCACCGGCGACCCAAACGCAGCTGTAGCCGCCGCTGTCCAAGGATATTTTGAGTCAGGACATAAATACGAGGGGACACTGGACTAATCATTAAATGTCAATCAGAGACATCTCGTTTCCCAATGGTGCCCGCCACTTCTGGTATGTTAACGTAGTTGTGCTTTTTGAAGATGTCATTGTGGTTTTAAGTTTATAAATGTGTTGATGTGGTTTGAAGTTCAGCTCATTTTCTACCATCCGTCTGACGGTACGGACGGAACTGTCAGCGTGTTGTGAAAATGCAAACCGGGGTCGAATTTTCGCTTGCGTCCACGTCCCGAGAGGTCGACTGCAGCCCCATGAACTTCATACTTTTTATTAATCTTGTCAGCTGTGGTCAGAGGAACATGAAGCCCCTCAGTTTGTTCCCGTTAAACAGGCCGGATGGTTGATGAGGAGCTTGAAGGCACCTCTGATGCTCATGAACATTTAGTTTGATACGATGCAAGGATCAGGTGTCTTTAAGGCTGCCGACAAATCTGTCCGTATTAACTGAACACATCTTTGTAAAATAAACCATTTATCTTCACTCTGCCGCACGCTGAGGGCGTGCAGTGCAGATGGATTCTCACCAGGAATATCAGCATGGTGACCGCGATCTGGATTCCCCTCGCAGTCTCATCCGTCCACGGAGTGAACTTCGGAGTCTGAGCCGCGCTCCCGTTTCCATTCGATCCGTTTTCCGATCCAGCCATCGAAAACGACGTCGGTTTGCAGAGGAGCTGAAACACAGTCGACAGTCTTCACAGAAACAGAAAACAGGAAAGTTGTGACATAGGAATTGCACATCTGTTTACCTGAAATGTTAAAAAAAAGCTGTAGAAACCAGCTGGAGACCACAGACTTCCTTCCTCGTATTTATCTGGGTTTGCTGTCAGAACGACCAACGCAACGAGACGAACCTGCCTCTTTTTTTTCTGTTGTTTTCTGCGTAGGTGTTCTTATCCTCAGAAGAACTCCTTCATGAAAACAGCCGCCTGTATTAACACGCATTAAGGTACACACGGTTTTAGCATTAATGATTAAAGTGAAAGGAATTCGTCGGTTGTACAACCGGGCAGCCTCGGGGTTCTGACAGCAGGCGTATAGGTGTGTGTAGGTGCACGCAAAGATTCCTGTCCAATGAGTCCGACACGGGTACCTAAAGTTTCTGATCGATTGTTCCCGACCTGCGGTAACCGGGAAGTCTCTGAGAAGCTTTAACGAACTGCTTAATGTCTGCTAGAAGCTGATTCGGGTCAGTCCATGCTGGCTACAGATTCATCTCTTACCTGTTTTCTTTTCTCCGTCCGTGGATGAAAAGGAGCAGCTCCGAAAGACGAAGGGAGTGCCGACCAGCTGTTTTTATCACCTCTCTCTCTCTCTCTGTCCCTGCGTCTCTCTGTCTCTCTGTCTTTATGTCTCTCTCTCTCTGTGGGTCTCTCTCTTTTTCCTGTATGCGATTACGACACCTTTTCTGCTTCCAAGCCTACAACTGGTTTCACATTTTAATCGTAAAAAAACTGTTTTCTCTCCATTTTTTTGCCTCTTCTCTGTCGGCTGCTTTGCTTGAATGAGCAAAAATTAAATCTGGAAGGCGTCCGCCAGTTTTCCCCTTTAGGTACCTTTAATTTTGCACGTCTTATTTTCTGATTTACCAGCCGAAGTTTGCTCATTTACGGCCCTGCTTGCATAAAAATAAAAAACAAAAAAAAGCAGAGAATTTGTTCGGTTTGTGAAGGAAAACAAAAAGTAATCAGAGACTGAATCATCACCTGGATTGTTAAAGTAAAAACAAGCAGAAACAGAAGCTAAAATGTGCCAAATGGTTGCTAAAAGATAAAATGACCAAACGGCAGCTTAAAGCTAAAAGTAGCCGAAGAATGAAAAGTAGATCCAGCAGCTGAAGGAGATTTAAAAAAGAAGAATGTTGTCATCGACCCGAAGAGAGAATTTAATGTTTAAAAGGTATAAAAGTTGGTAAAATCACGTCCCTGATTGAGCCGAACAGGAAAACAAATTCTGAGCAGAAATCACAAAACGAAAAGTTAAAAACCAGAAATTTATTAGTCGACAGAAACCAGCCTCAGACTCTTCTGACCTTTTTCTTGGCTTATTTCCTCTGCAGAAGCTGCAGAAGCCGATATCATCAGTGTGGTTTCTAATGATGGTATAGAGTATATATTTCTTCCTGTTGTCAGTTTGACTTGTTTCAGCGGTGGAACGAAGTAATCGATCGTCGCATGCCACCGCCGCCGCCACCGCCGCCGAAACTCCTTCTGCCCTCAGATTTCTCTGCAAACTAAACAGTTTGCAAGAGTTTAATTTAATCCTGTCTGCTGTAAATTAACTTTGAACCTGTCAGTGTGTGCGTGTGTGTGTGTGTGGGTGTGTGTGTGTGTGGGTGTGTGATTGGGTAAAGTGTAAATCTGGCAGGTTTGAGTCTCTTTCATGTTGGTTGGTAAAAATATCTATCAGCTGTAAAAATGCTCCCCTGATTACAAAACCAACGCTGCTTCCTTCTTTCATAACATGGTGTGTGTGTGTGTGTGTGTGCAGGGCAGCCATTGTTAAACACAGAAGCCTGAGATGTTTGTTTTCGTTGTTCAGAAGGCCAAGCGTTCCTCGAGGGGATGCATATCGCCCGCCGCCCCTCGGTTTCAGGCTGAGATCTTTTCATATTTTTAGATTCTAAGTGCTCCTGACCTCTGACCTTTCCACAGAACCCCACTTCAAAAGATCTGAACTGTGGCTTTAGGTTTTCGCCAGGACAGAAGCCTCGTTGAGATTAAAAATATCTTTTGGAGGAGACGACTGGCAGCAGCACACGGACGATACAAAACGTTCACAACAGAAACAAAATAAAAGTTAACGCCGTCATGGATGGAGCGATTCAAAGATTCCTCAGATGATTCCTTCTCAAAGTCAGGAAGAACAAGTTTAAAAACGTTTAGTGTCAACGGCTCCAAGCAGACGGAGCAGAAAACTGGAAAGATTTCCTCGCAGGTTCAGCTCAGACTTCAGGCAGCGAAAGTAAAAATAAGTTATAATAAAAAGGAAGTCCTTAGTGTGGCCTTAGAAATAAAAATATACCATCCAACCTGGCTGTATAATGATGTTTAAAAGCTTTTAAACCGGTTATAAGTCTTAAAGCTCCACCATAAAGACATTTAAAAGCAGCCTCCATGTGTAAAATGTCACCGTAGTCCCTTACATCGAAAAGGGCCTGGAAAGATAAACTCAGCCTTTCAAGGGACGATACAAATAAGCTTGACAGAGATCTACTGTGTCCGATCTGGCCGCCGGTTAATTTCCATTAGCAGCTTCTGGGAGACATTTAAACAGAGATCCAGCCCATTAAACACAAAGCTGCTTTCCTCCCCTCTTTGTCCCGAAGCTGCACCAGGAGTCGTTTCATTGCTTCGCATAAAAAAACAAACAAACGAGCCGCGGTGGCAGGAGTGGTGGGTTAAAGAGCCATTTTTCCAGGTGAAAACATGGAAGTCTGTGCACGTTTGGGAAGTGTTCCATTCTTTGACGTGTTTAAACAGAGGAGTGTTTGATGCAAACCCGTCATGTTGCAGAGGTTTCACTGCGAGGAGCGTTTCCCGCCTGGAGTCAGACCCCAGAGGGTTGATGTTCCTCTGATGGATGAGGAGCATCCTTCCACAGAGTTTCATACAAGCTGTTATTGTTATTTTCAGCTGATCTGACCAAGTCACTTAAATCCACTCCACGCCTCCTCAGTGGCGACATGCATCCATGCGAGTTCTTCGTCCTTTTTTTTTCAAATCCTGGTTTTCGGGGTTCTATAACCTGTCCTCCTCAGAGTCCGGCGTTGATGCACGACTGGAAGCTCCTCGGTGAAACTTTCTGTTTCTGATTTTATTTCATCGAACAGCCTCGGCCTGCAGGGATGAAACCAGTGGCCAATAGAGGGCGCTAAGGCGCCGCCCCACCACTCACATTACCTTGAATAAGAAGTAAAAAAAAAAAAATAGTACATTAGAAATATTTCGAAATATATGTATATATATTTTTAGTTGTGTAAGATACATATTTTATAGTTAATGATAAGTAAAGTTGTTTCGTTGTTCGACGTTGTCTGATTGGTGACGTATTTCCGCCCCGGGGCGCAAAAATCTTTGTCCATAGACGCTCCTTAAAAGTTGCACATGTTGCTCCTCTTCAGTACAAGAGACAGGACCGTTCAGGGCGATCAGCGAGCGGCGTCTCCAAGAGAGAAGGCAAAGATCTTGAGCAACGGGCGGGGGGCCAAGATGGCGGCATGAGCGCATGTCCTAACTGGAGCTGAGCACCAAAGATTTTACAGCATAATGAAACATATATTCGTCACCGTACTCTACTCGAGGTAAACTGTAACAGTAGCAAGTACTTTTGTGCTGAAGTGAAAGAGACTGTACTTTACGAATATTTAACGTCGTGGCTCAAACTTAGCCACGTTGAGAGCGTTAAGCTAAGCTAAACGAGTTATGCTAAAGCAGCACGAGTGCATGGAGTCGCCGGTAGCAAAAGAAAATCCACTGATGCATAACTTGCACAATTACTGCATGCCAGATCAACCTCGTATATCTATTGTGGATGAGTTTCCTCCTCTTCCCGATACACCAACCTCAACACCGACTAAACCACCTGCTCCGAAAAAGTTGAAGGCTCACCGCTCTCTGGAAATGGAGGAAGGAAACATAGTGCAGCAAATATCAGTCATCTTTAATACAAGACTTGATAGTCTGGAAAAAAACATGGAGAAACTGATTTCTGACAATACGATGAAGATCGAAGGTCTTAAAAAAACAGTTGACTTTGTATGTGCTGATATTCGAGATGTAAAGGAGAAGATGAAAAAAGTCGATGCGCAAGCCTGCGAGACAGAGAAAAAGCTTTATACTGTGGACCAACGGGTCACCGAGCTGGAGAACTATGCACGGCGCTGGAACCTGCGCCTGTATGGAGTGCCTGAAAGCAAGGAACAAGATGTCCGTTCTGAGGCGGTAAAAATATGTCAGGCGATTCTGCCAGAGTTCAAGACAAGATTTCCAGACGTTATTGATACAGTACACCGACTCGGTCAAATAAAAAAAGATGCCTCCAAGCCGCGAGGAATCATCATGCAATTTACCGCCCGTGTTTACCGCGACAAAGTATGGAAAGCTGCAAAGAAGTCGACATATCTACAGAACAAGAACTTACGCTTTGCTGAGGACCTATCACTGTCCGCCAGAGAGAGACGGAGGCTACTGTGGCCAATGGTAGCCAAAGCCCGGGAACAAGGAAAAAAGGCGTATTATGTCGGAGGGAGAGCCTTTGTTGAAGGAACTGAACTGATTCCATCCACATGAAGATAAATACATCTCAAATCCACAAGGTTTGCTCTGTTCTGAAGTTGGGTTGTTATGCTTAAACAAATTTGTGTGCTAGATATTCATAGTACTGAAGGGGTGTTATGCAAAAATAGTTGAACCCGGGAATTTTTGTTTTCTTAGTAATTTTATGTTATTAATACTCTCCCACATCAGTTTTATGTAGTATTCTGCATATCTGGTTATTTGGGCCATAATAAGACTTAACTGCCTTATAGAAACCTAATTACCTCACTTTTCTAATATTAATATGTTTCATTATACACTTTCTGTTGAACCTAAAATGGGTCAGCTCCTAATGA